>NW_021605262.1:4865760-4909753 GCF_004785775.1 Grammomys surdaster | reverse complement strand
TCTCTCTCTCTCTCTCTCTCTCTCTCTCTCTCTCTCTCTCTCTCTCTTCCAGTTAGTACTGGTCAAGCCCTCCAGCTAGCAACTATCCCTTTGGGACCAGTGCAGAGAGATCTTAGAGTTAATCACTGACGGCTGGTTCTAGGGAAATTTCATGAGTTTTAACCTTGAATGAGAGACTTTCACCTTTATTCTGTTAAGTATAGTTTTATTTTATTAGCCACAGGATTTCGTCTGAAACTACTTTTTCCCTTTGTGCTTATCACACCTCTAAATGAAAATGAAATGGGCTGGCTCTATTATGTGTTGGGGGTCTGGGAATCACTGCACAAACCACTCAAACACTAATCTCAGTCAAATAAGTAAGATTTAGTGAATGCCACTCCCCAAGACTGATCAATCTGGGCCATGTTCCAGGCTCAGGAGCTGAAAACTATGGCATTGAGTCAAGATTCTATAGAGGTTTTAAGGCTGAACTCTACCAAAGTTTACCAACATGTGTACCAAGTTATTCCACCAATCAGGATTTAGGAGTAGGGACATGTTTTTGTTATACACTTATCCTGCTCCCATTGGTTGCTCAACTGTGGCAGGGGACTTGTCTAACATCCATGTCTTAACTTGCCAACCAGGATGTCAGTTGTCCATGTACATGTCTCTTTCTGTCAAGTAGGATGTCAGTTCCCAGGGAGGCCTTGGGAACCTAAACTTTACTTGACCCTTATTCAAAATGGAAGTCTTATTCTAAATAAATGGAGGTGTCTCTCTTATGTTGGTGTCCATCCCAAGAGCAGCTTATAAAAAGCAAATACCACAAGGACTTATACACAGGTACAGGAAGTGCTGCTGGGTGGTTGGTTTGGGTCCAAACTCCTTGTGGGTAACTACACAAAGCAGTTCTGCTGACTTCCATGGTGATTGGTTTCCAAGGGCACAGAACACAATAGAATATGTAATCAACTTGCGCATGAGAATGTTTCCTAGTAACAGCAGAAACAACATATAAGAAAGTTTCCTTATAATATTAGTAACAGCACAAAATGACAGGCTAGCCAGGTAACAGTTACCTAGGCCTTAACATTTTACCTAGGCTTTAACAGTATGCTCATTAATCTCGAGGAGCCCTGGACAATTTTGAGTGTGAGTGATTAAGAGCTTTGATTTATGATAGACTCCACAGGGAGATTCTATTCCTTGTCTAGAATCCTTACTCTCCAATCTTGAAAGTCCACCACTGTTCAGGATGTGCTGGGGTAGCCCCAAGGATGGACCACCATTTCTGCCATTTTTTTTTTTTTGGGCTGTTGCCCTACCTTATTGGAAAGTACATCTTGTCTAAATTCAAGGTTAAATTACTTCTCCCTCCAGGGCCAAGGTCTCAGTAAAGACAGATGGGGATATGATAGGAGGTATTAAAATGGCCACTCCTGTGGGCCTACTATTATCTATTTCCTCTATCAAAAGCATTATCTCCTCAAGCCTAGAGGCAAAATAGGATTGATTTCCATGATAGAAAGACTAAAGAAACAAGGATGCCTAGTTAAAAGTTCTAACCCATATCATACTCTCATCCTTGTTGTTAAGGACTCAATAAATAGATGAGACTTCACCATCTCCATCTGATCCACAAAGTTGTGCGTCAATTCCACATGTAGTTTCTTACTCTTAGATTCTCCTCACCTAGAGTCCCTTTCTTCTGACCTATTGTTCACGGCTAGATTTTTAAGGATGCTTTCATTTTTTTCCCATCCAGTTAAGTCACTTTTATTCTCTCTTCAGGGTGCCACTCAGAGACAAGGGCAACCCACTTGCATTGGCCTCCCACCAAGGTTCCCAGACTGCCCTTACTTATTTGACTTAGCACTTTCCCACTTTTTGCTTGTTGGTTGGTTTCTCTGTGTAGCCCTGTCTGTCTGTCTTAGAACTTGATCTATTTACCAGACTGGCCTTGAACTCAGAGATATGTCTGCCTCTGCCTCCTGAGTGCTGGGACTAAAGGCATACACCACCACCATGGAGCCTGAAGGAATAGTTAAATACAGATAATACCTTCATCCAATGTACAGATAATCCCCTTCTATGCAGGCCAACTGTAGAACTTACCGCCTTAGGGACAAAATCCACTCTTACTTTCTTAGCTGACAGTAACTACACACTATCTCAAGGAAAGGTCCAGCTCTGTGAAAACCAAGATTACTTACTTTGGATTTGCTTTTGTTTGGGGTTTTGTTTTGTCCAACAAAACAGAGCCTTGGAATCTGAATTGATCAAATCCATCTTAATTGTCCACTCAAAACAAACAACAAACAAACAAACAAAAACCCGCTGAACAGGTGAGAACATTTCTAAACAGAGCATCCGGATATTCTAGAATTTGGGTTCTTGGTTATGAAGAAATAGCTAAATCTCTATACCAGGTCCTCAAAGAAACCCAGTCTCAGGGACTCATTAAGCTTGAATGGATGTCTAAGTTCTGGAAGGTTTTTCAGAACTTAAAGAGGCATTAACCAAGGACTGCTTTCTTTTTTCTTTTTTAAAAAAGATTTTATTTATTTATTTTATATATGTGAATACACTGTTGCTGTCTTTAGACACACCAGAAGAGAGCATTGGATCCCATTACAGATGGTTGTGAGTCACCATCTGTTTGCTGGGAATTGAACTCAGGACCTCTGGAAGAGCAGTCAGTGCTCTTAACCACTGAGCCATCTCTCCAGCCCAAGGACTGCTTTCTTATACACCACAGGCCCACCTGTCCAGGGTACCACTACCCATAAAGAACTAAGCTCTTCCATATCTATCATCGATCATCATCTACTCTCCACCATCTGTCTATCATATTCATCCATTCACCGTCTATACACTACCGCTGAACTATCCTTTCACAATCCATTTACCTACCATCCAGATACCATCTAGTTATTTATTTACCCCCCGCCATCCTCCACCTATCTACCATTCATCCATCCATCCATCCGCCCATTCCACATTCACCAGCCCCTATCTATCATTCAGTCATTCATCTGGTGGAACCTCTCTATGCTCAGAGGCCAGGAGCAGACTACACACAGATTCCCCAGGGCCTCACCCTTAGCGCTCAGCAAGAAGCACTATAAGGGTTCTCCTGTACACGAGGCAGCCATGGCGCCCAGCTGGAATGGCATGATCCCGAAGCCCCACTTCCATAAGGATTGGCAGCAGCAAGTGGACACTTGGTTCAACCAGCTGGCATGCAAGATCCACGGACGCAAGGTCCGGCAAGCGAAAGCGGCGCCGCATTGCTCCTTGTCCCGGCCCATCGTGAGGTGTCCTACAGTTAGATACCACACCAAGGTCCGAGCTGGCAGGGGCTTCAGCTTGGAGGAACTCAGTGCGGCTGGTATCCACAAGAAAATGGCTTGAATCCTCGTCATCTCTGTGGACCCAAGGAGCCAAAACAAATCCACGGAATCACTATAGACCAACGTGCAACGCCTGAAGGTGTACCGCTCCAAGCTCAGACTTTTCCCCAGAAGCCTTCTGCTCCAAAGAAGGGAGACAGTTCTGCTGAAAAACTTAAATTGGCCACTCAGCTGACAGGACCCGTGATGCCCATCTGGAATGTGTACAATAAGGAAAAGACCAGAGTCATCACAGAAGAAGAAAAGAATTTTAAGGCTTTTGCCAGTCCCTGCATGGCCCCGTGCCAATGCCCGTCTCTTTGGCATCTGAGCAAAAAGGACGAAGGAAGCTGCCGAGCAAGATGTTGAAAAGAAAAAGTAATGAGCGGCTGGAGAGCTGCAAAAATTTTTTCATAAAGAAAAGAAAGAAAGAAAGAAAGAAAGAAAGAAAGAAAGAAAGAAAGAAAGAAAGAAACCTTTCTTGTACTTTGAAGGTTTCTAGAGAGATTAGGTAGTACAGGGGTGTCCTCTAGGCTCCCTTCTTTTTATGGTGTTGTTTCCATACGACCTTGCCTTGTGAGCTCAAATTCTAAGTGCTCTGTGTATTGGCTAGTTTTATGTGTCAAGTTGACATAAGGAAGAGGAAGGAACTTCCCTTGAGGAAATGCCTCTATGAAATCCAGCTATAAGGCATTTTCTCAATTAGTTATCAAGGGTGGGCGGGCCCATTGTGGGTGCCATCCCTGGCCTGGTAGTCCTGGGTTCTATAAGAAAGCAAGCTGAGCAAGCCATGGGAAGCAAGCCAGTAAGTAGCTCCCTCCATGATCTCTGCATCAGCTTCTGCCTCCAGGTTCCTGCCCTGTTTGAGTTTTTGTCCTGACTTCCTCCAATGATGAACTATGATCTGGAAGTGTAAACTGAATAAACCTTTTCCTCCCCAACTTGCTTTTTGAAGAAACCCTCACTAAGACATTCTGTCTCTGGTACTGCTGTACGTATTTTCTGTTCTCTGTCGCTCTGGGGATCTTTTCAGAGAGGTGAGTTTTGTCCTTTGGTACTTCATGTAAGGTAGTTCTGCATCATGACCACTGGAGGGAGTCAAATAGAATCTGCCCGCTTGGGAGTCTGTCCTCTGCACATGCCAGGGTTGGTAGCTTTTCAGGAAGTCTTTGTTGTTTTCCTGAACTGGGAACTAAGGGCAGAGCTGGGGTCTGGGCTACAGTGACTAAGGGTCCATGTGTAGTCAAGCTAGAAGGGACACAGTGTAGTGATCGAGTAATGGGAGTGACCCAGGAACAACAGGCCACGCCTTCTCTGAATGCAGAGGGGAGAAGAGGGAAAGATGGATGAGGGAAGGAAAGAAGAAAGAGAAGTAGAGGAAAGAGAATAGGGACAAAGAAGATGGAGAGGACTTGAGTAAAGGGGGGAGGGAATAAGGAGGGGAAGGGATCTAGTTTCCCCCTTTTACCCTTGCCTTCAAGGAGTGGAGTATGACAGGCAAGGATCCTGACCCCTTACTGAAAATTCCTCCAGAAGTCCCCTTCCACTTGGACCGCCAGCCTTTCCTCCAGCTTCTGGTGACCTTAGCACCTGCCACCCAATTCCGCTCAGCACCTGTCTCATTCTTTAAAGTTCTAAAATGACTCATTGCACCCCCACCCCCAGTAATCCTTCCCCCAGCTTTGTCCTCTGGACTCTGGCTACCAATCTCAAGACCACACCTTGCCCTTGACAGTTCCAAGCTGTACTCTAGTAGTCACTTCTCTACCCTCTCTGTTTCTCTCTCCTTACTCTTCCTACCTGACTCTTCTGCCTGGTCCCCCAAGCTTCCTCTTGTTCTCCCCTGGGTCTTGGTCACTGAAGCCAGATCTCAGTATCTCCGTGGGATCCCTGGCACTTTGCTCTCCTTGGTCTCCTGGGGGCTCTCCTACAGCCAGCCCTTTTCTAGAAAGCCCAGTTTGCATCCCAGATGAGGCAGTGAGTCCTCCATCCTGTCCAGCTGGGCTCTGCTGGTTTCTCTGGTTTTCTGTCACTGGCTCCACCTCTGACACCTTGCCCTGGGTCCTTCCCTCTTCCTGTGCCAGCTCTTCCTGCCTTCCTGAGTTCTGTATTTTCTGGTTACACCTGATTGCTTCACTTGAGCATTCATGTGAGCACCTTACTTCTCTACCCTACCTGAATGTGTCTCTCTCTTCTATATCCTAAACTCTCAACGTGTACGAGAATCCTGTAGGGACCATGAATACAAAGGTCCTCAGGAAGTTCTTGCCTTGGATGTAAGGGCCAGGTCTTGCTAGCTCCATCCAAGCTTGCTGTCAAAACAGAGGGAACAGAGACCTGCTTTCTTTCCTTCAGAAATGCCCTGGATATAAGCGGTCCCCTACCCAAGCACCAACAGACTGTTTACAAAGATTCTGACATCATCTTGCAGCAAGCCCTGGTGACATAAAAAGGCTCCTGTTTCCCCAACTCTAGCTACCTAGGTAAACTCTTTTCCTGTGCTCCAACCTTATTGGAAACTTTCCAAGGTTCCCAGGGGCAGAAGCCCCCTCAGGCATGGCTCTGAACTCCCATGGGAAAAGATTCAATGGCCCAGACTTCCTGCCACCGCTGGCTACCAGTAACACGTGGGAAGGCCCTTGAGTGTGATGCAATAGCAGCTTACAGAAGCTAACCTTTGTTCACCTTCCACTGTTTATAAGGGAAAAACAAAGGGGAGTTTCAGTGCTAAATCTGTGCTGGCCCTGAGACCTCACAGTGTATGAACCAGAGAGAACTCTAAACGATTCTGTTGCTTTTGCTCATAGTGAACTTAAATCCTAGTGAGAACTATTGCATCTTAGGAAGGCTGGGAACATCCAGAGGCAAAAGCTGGTAACTCATGAGCTGTGACTTCTGTTTCTGAGATGTCTCCTTCACTATGTTTCCTTCTAGCCACTTCCATTTGAAAAATACAGTTGCATGTGGCCTTGCTTTGTCTGCAAGAAGATTAGTAAGTCAGTGAAAAGGGCCAAGCCCGGTGACTTTTTAATAGCGGTTCCTTTTTGCACAAGAAGTCAATTACACTGCAATTACACAGAACCAGAACTGTAATTACTTGGAAGCCAACTCCCAGGTCAGGGCAAGATCTCAAACTCTGAGACAGAGGACTCTTAGGTTCCTAACAAGTACAGTCTGCTGGAGAACAATGACCAGGCTAGTCTGGGGGCACACAAAGAGCTAGCTAGTACTCTCTGGGAAGTCACAAGCAGGGCTCTTCACATCATGGAATTGAGCTGGTATTTGAATGTAGAAAGGCACAAGGGTGAAGGATAGGGTTGGCTATAGAAAACACTCAGAAAGCAAGAAGACCTGAAAGACATCTCAGAAGGTTTGGGGGCAGGGATCAGACCACTAGGAACAGTGTGTCTGCTCTGAGAATAGAAACAAGCAGGGTTTTGGAAGCACTACTGGCCCTAAGACAGTTGTCCCAGGACTTCAAGGCCATAAATTCAAGGGAGGCGCAGGTGTTAGGCCCCATCTTTACCCTGGCTTCTCTCAGAGATATCTTCAAGGCATGTATTCATCTTGGAAAAGTACTGACCAGAGAGCATACCCAGAAGACAGGCCCTCGGTTGATGGTTAATCCGGCACGGGCCATTTACCTAAAGACCATTTTGCAAGTTTCTAAACATGGCTTGAACAGAAGCCAAATGATAACTCAGAGTGGGGTGGAGTCATGCCACGACCTTGGGTGCTACCCTTGTCTTATTTACAGGCTGGAGCCCTGAGAGGGTCAGGTTCTAGGTATCATGGCTCCACTTTCCTGTTGGGTCCCTAGGGTTAGGTTGACAGACCAAGGACTCCTTCCCCGTGAGGTAAACAGCCACAGAATTTCTCAGTCATCTCCTTAAATAGCTCTTGACCCCAGTCTTGGTCTTTCCTTCATACTTCTACCCCCAAAGACATTTATTTGACTCTTGTGCTTGAACCTTCAAGCCCTTGGCTATTCAGAGTTCAGCCCCAGCTTTCCACCTTCGTACCAGACCCCCTGCTGCTGCCTCTTGGAGTTGTGTTGGCAGACAAGGGGATCAGTCAAGCTCCTCAGGTTACAGTTAGGAATTCCTCCCTTCTTACACCTTTCTTTCCAAAACACCCAATCTACCTTGATGCTGTGGGCTGGACTAGTCCCCAGTAAAACATCTAACACAGCTTGATAGCTGCCAAGAAGTCACTGAAGGTCACCCACCCGCACCTTACAGTAGGGAGCTGGTGCTCTGGGCTCAGGGGAGGGCTCGCCCCAGAGTTTCTCTATATAGCTCCCATTTTCCTTACCCAGTACCTCAGTCCAGTAGCCTGGGATACATGGGCCCATGGAGGCTGTGCTGGGCCTGTCTGTGCCTTTCAGTTGTGACACTCTCAAGGGGGCAATGTTTAGACTGCCAACCCATGGAAATAGGCAGTACAACTTGTCATAGAAAACCTACAGAAGCCTGTGAATATGGAAACTGCCAAGCTAGCAGGAAGTTAAAGAGACATAAACCAATTCCATAAGATATGATGTTCTATTTCTTAAATTGAGCAAGAATGAAATGAAAACTAACCAGTGCTCCCAGGGAGTTGAGGGAGGTCCTCCCCAAGCCTCCTTCCAGTGCTCCCAAAGGGTTGAGAGAGACCCCCTCCGAAGGCTCCTTCCTGGAAATAGCTTTCATCCCTCTTAACCATCAGCCAACTTTTTGAGAAATCTTGTGTGCAAAGAACATTAGGAAGACTTCTGAAACAAGGTGCTTGTTGCAGCAGTGTTAATAATAGCTAAGGATCTCAGCAAAGCCCTGGGCACTAGGCAGCAAAGTGGCAGATGGCTCTGGGGCTGAGGTATTGTGTGTGCTCAGGGAGATGCCGGTCATTCAGGCTCTCTTGTCTCCACAAGGCTGAGGGTCAGCAGTCACTACAACTCAGAGACAAAGCCAAGCTGCATCCTGAATTGTTTCTGCCAAGATTCTCAGTAAGAAACACCTGGCTGGCAGTAATCACTTACAGGTTGAATGCTGCCTTGCAGGCCTGAGAGGTGAGGAGCAGGGCTAACATCTCAGGCAGGGCTCCATTGGGGAAGCCTCCTTCTAGTAGCCAAGCTCAGAGGCCCACAATGCATTTCTGATGCTTTTAGCATCAAGGTCTAACTTCTCCCCTTGCTTCTGTCTTGCTCTTTCTGTTTCTCCTCCCCATGTCTGTTTCTCTTTCTTTTCCCCTGTCTCCCCTCTCTCTGCACCCTACCCTCACCCTCCTGCCACAGAAAGGTTTCAGGGAAGACAAAGGCAGGAGACACAAACAAATGTGCAGAGATGACTTTAAGGGGTGAGTATAATATTGTGGGCTTAACTGCGGGCTCAGAGTCAACACTGAGCTTAGCAGAGGCTGGTGCATCCAGAGTCTTGTGACTTCCGAGTGCTGCTCAGCAACTCTGGCCTCCAAACACAGCTCCCCTGTAAACAAACTGCTCCAGACAAAGGTTAATGACTGCCCATCACGAGCCTTTTCCTGATGGCTTTCCTTCATGGCCTTTCTCCATTTATCCCTTTCTGCAGGCCCCATGAAGGAGGGCTCAGGGGAGCCATCAGAGTGGATTCTCCTCTGTGACTCATGGCCCAGGCACCGGAGTTTTCAGAACATTACTGCTCAGTCTTTGTGATAGGCATCCTGCTCCAGCTCCTCACCCAATTCCTGCCTCTGCTCTCATAAGAAAGACAAAAGGTGGATATTGTTGAGAGTATCATGACTGAGCTTCAAACTTCTCTCTCTGTTCACTCCTCAGTGCAGTCAAGAATGACTCAAGGCCCAGCCATTCACCTTGGTCAACACAGGCCTGGGTGGCTGTCAGTCACAGAAGATGGGGTGTTACTGTGAATGATTATCCCTTAACAATGTGAGTTTTGGTCCTCCTTCTATAGGACACAGGAACATGCCAAATGCCCTTCCATACCTGCTGCTAATATCTGGGTAGAGGCTGCAGAATGCTAGGTCCTTTGGGGACATTTAACCTTGGGCTGATGGTGTTCTTGAGGCTTGCTTTGGTGGAGCAAGGGTAGTGTATGGCACAGGGATCAATGGCCAAGCCTGGTTTCCATGAAATTGTCCTCTCCCTGAAAGAGTAGCCTCTCTGCAATAGAAGAAGTCATTCTTCTTCATGGGGGAGGGTAAGGATGGGGAGAGTTGGGAAGAAACCCTGAGACAGCCAAGGTCAGGGATAGGCATCCTTACCAGTGGTCCTTCTGCTTCCTAGCACCCTGGTGGGAACCAGAGTGATCCTATGTTAGGATCTGCCACACAAGTATCTCCGAGGGCCAGGAATGTTCACAATGTTGACCACCTGGGGACCAGATCTTGGGCCTGGTAATGTAGAAGCACTGTCCATTGGTGAGTCAGAGGCCATGTGACTGACCACTTCTTCAGCTATAGTAACCAAGCAGTTGTTACAGACTTCAGGGTCCTGATCACAGAGCCAATCTGAAAGGTCATCATCTTTTGGATATGGCGGCTTCTTGTTCTGTCAGGATGTTCAAGAAGGCTGGGTGAGGCTGCCATGCACAGCATAAAACACTTTAAGGACTGTGGCTCAACGCATGGGATTTGGAAAATGCATCCTGTCTAATAAACCATCATCCACACCAGTAACAGTGAGTGCCTGTCACCAGGACTTTCCATCCCCCACTGTGTGTCATGGGCCTGCCCTCCTTACCCCTTGAAGAAGCTGGTAGATATGTGATTTCTTTGGTCAGCAGAATGGCTCATCCCTGCCCTTTCTCCTCAGTCATGATGCCATAGTAGATATGAAGATACAGCTGTCCTAGGGTCACCCTGTAGGACACTTTCTGTGACTCATCAACAATTGTTTGTTCTGCATCCTTGGGAGTGTTTGTAACTGCAGCTGGGGCCAAGCAGATGTTGAATAAAATGGCATCTTTGTGATTTGAACAGCAGGTGTCTACAGTACTGATGGAAAGGATCCGTGCGTGCTCAACAGCTTTCTATTGTTGTGACAAACGCCAGAGATAAGCAGCTTACAGGAGGAAAGATTTCAGAGGTTGCAGCTCGTGGTTGCTGGGCTGTTACTTTAGACCTGTAGTGAGGCAGTATGTCATGGTGGAGCACAAATTACTTACCCCATGGCAGCTGAGAAAGTGTGTGTTGGAGACGTGTAGTGAGAATTTTGCTTTCTTTAAAAACCTAGTTATGTTATATGGATATGTTTTTGTTTTAATCCCAGGTGTGGGATAAGAGGCTGCTTCACAGCAGGTGATTATGATTTGCTGTGCTTTAGCAGAGGTGTGGTTTTGCCAGCTGCAGATAGTTTCTGTGAGTGTCTGACATTTGGAATTCTGGGAACTTTTGGGAGGGTATAAATGCGAGGGCCCTGGAAGAGGCCAGTGGCATGCTTTGAGGAAGCTGCTGGTTCCTGTTGTTGTGTTTTGTCAAGTGGTTGTGAGCAGAGAGACAAGAAGAAGACATTGGATATCCTGACAATGAAGATTGAACTTACCCCAAGGAACTCGATGTCCCTAAAGTAGGAAGTAGTCTAAGGTCTACTTCCCATTTCCCTCTAACCTTCTTTCTCTTCTACCTAGTGATAGGGGGTTGGAAGGGATTAGGGTGGAATAAGGGTTGGAAGGGTGGTAGACATAAGAACCCAATAAAATAAAGAAGTAAAGAAGCCCCCAAAAGGCTAACCTATAGGGACAGGGTTTCATATCATGATGGTATTAGACTTTTATTCTCTTGAAACTGTAAGTCCAAATAAACCATTCCTTCTATAAGTTGTCTTGGTTGTGGTGTTTTTATTGCAGCAATAGGGAAGCACACCTACACACACACACACACACACACACACACACACACACACACACACACGTACATCTCTTGCCGAAGTGGATCAGTGGTTGTCAGAAGACAACTTGTAGAAGTTCTCTCCTAGCTGGGCAGTGGTGGCGCACATCTTTAATCCCAGCACTTGGGAGGCAGAGGTAGGCGGATTTCTGAGTTCAAGGCCAGCTTGGTCTACAGAGTGAGTTCCAGGACAGCCAGGGCTAAGTTCTCTCCTTCCACCATGTGGGTTCCTGGGATTGAACTTGGTTGTCAGCCTTGGCTGCAAATGACTTTACCTGATGAGCCTTCCTGTTGGCCTTTAAATATATCTTTTAAACTGAAAGAATTACTTGGAGGTTGGAGATAAGGCTTGGTAGGGGAGCAGGGGATGGAGAGAGAGAGACAGAGACAGAGACAGAGAGAGGGAGAGAGAAGAGAGAGAATGTCTTTAGTGGGAGAAGAGAACCCAGCTTTCTGCAGCAATATGGGCACAGATATTACTTAGAGACATTTGTCTTTAAGGAGTGACCTAGAAGATCCTCACAGCAACCATGATTGTGGATGCGGGGGATGGTGGAGTCTCAGAGATGTAAAAATTGATTTGTTATGAGCTGATCTCATCAAGGAGTATGAAAGATACAGCCCTGGACCAGTTGGGAACCATCCTAGGAATGGAGGAGCGGCAGAACTCTGAAGGAACTGTGCAATCACATTAAGAGAATGGGGGCAGCCTACTTGTCTCCAAAATGTAGAAAAGAATCTCATAGATTCTGTTACCATCTCATTGATGAGAACAGGAGTCTTGAGGAACTGGAGTGATGGTTGAGGGTTGGTAACTAGTGGGTAAAACACTCCAACTTGCCTGAAGAGATGAATGTGGCCATGGGACCTGGGCCATTAGACATCATGGTTCTTGATGAAGCTGTAAGGGTGAAGAGAATATAAAGCCAAAGGACAGTTCAAGAGTCAGAGTGAAGGACTGACCACCCACACAGGGAACAGCCTCTCAGCAAGGCAGCCTGAAGAATGCAAGAAAAAGTCCCAGGGTAGCTCAGCACCTTGAAGATATAAAACTTCTCCTAAAGGGCAGTGGTTGGCTTCATACTAAAAGCTCCTGTCCATCAGAAGTGGAAAGGCAACAGCTGAGTATGTTGAAACATTTGTAAGGCACCAACTTCCAAAAAATAATAAGCCCCAAGAATGCATGGGGAAGGGCCACCATCCCTTAGGAAGTGGATTGGGAAGTGTTTTAGGTGATGAGGTGCTAACGAGGCCCAAAGTCAGTGAGTCAATGTCATAGACCAACATGGGACAGCAATAGAATCCATGATTAGTATGGGCTTCTGTGATGAAAATGTAAGAGCAGGACCCTACGCAGGAGAGGCATGAAGCATAAGAGGACGCTTATAGCCCTGGAGTGTCTGAGGATTGGTCCCTTGTTCTTAGATATGTTTTGACAGAAGTTTTTGATAGAGTGCTAAGAGTTGAAAGCACAGACTGCATGGAGCCTTCAAGATGGCCAAGAGCCTAAAAAACAGTCTCAGGAGGAGGGGCCAAATGCCTGGGAGAGAGCAGGAGCTTTGGAATTATGGAATGTTCTGAGTCTTGACCTGAGTGGTAGTTACATGAATCTATCAACACCACAAAGCGTCATCTATAACCACCTGTTCTGCCCCACGTTCAGGGGCCACTTTGTAACTGCCCAAACTGCTGCTCCAATCTGTGGGTCAGGGTCTAGCAAGAGAGAGAGTGGGGATGGAGGGGCGAGAGACGCAAAAGATAGATACAAGACAGAGCCTGGTCTAGTCTCTTCTTTATTGAAAGGAAATCCTGGGTATATATAAGCATAAGCAGGGGAATGCAGCTGAAGACACTTTATTACATGCACCTTGCAGCTGGGGCCATTAAACAACAAAACAAGATATGTAAGAAAAGCAAAATATTTATCAGAGTGTACTCAGCTGTTGTAGGCTGATGAAAACAAGTCTCATGTCAGAGATGGCTCGAGATGGCTGCAAAGATGATAGCCGCTTTCTGCTCGGAGTCAGCTCCCAGCAGTCATCCACTTGAAAAAAAATATGTTTGAGCCAACCAGCTTTCTGTCGCTGTAACAAACACCTCAGATGATCCACTTACAAGGAGGGAAGCCTTGCTTAGCCTCATAATTGTGGAGGCTTTAGTCCATGTTGCTTTGAGCCAAGGCAGCATATCATGACAGTCTCATATAGTAGAGCAAAACTCCCTACATCATGGCCAAGAATGAAAAGAAAAGAAAAGAAAAGAAAAGAGGGCTGGAGAGATGGCTCAGCGGTTAAGAGCACTGACTGCTCTTCTAGAGGTCCTGAGTTCAAGTCCCAGCAACCACATGGTGGCTCACAACCATCTTTAGTGGGCTCTGATGCCCTCTTCTGGTGTGTCTGAAGAGAGCAATGGTGAATACATAAAATAAATAAATGAGTCTTTAAAAAAAAAAAGAAAAGAAAAGAAAAAAAGAAAAGAAAAGGGACCAGGCTTCCACTTTTCCCCTTTGAGGTCACATACCCAATGACCTAAGACCTCCCCAAGCCTCAATCCCATCACTTTCAATACTGCTACCCCAAGGACCAAGATGCAGCATGTGTCCTGTGGGAAATGCTCTGGACACACAACACAGCACCACAGGGAGGAGGCTGAAGTCAGATGAACGGCACTCGGGAAGTTTTGGTAAAGAATTATGGGTACCCAGTACGCTAAGAACTCTCTGTGTCAAAACTCAGACATGATATGTGGAAGAAAAACTAAGTAAAAGTTCAAATTTAAAACTATCCAAGAATTTAAAGTCAATTAAACTGTTTGAAAAACTAATGAAAGGAAAATTATCAAGCTACAATGTTAAGTTAAAACCAGGTATGACTATTGGGGCTTAGGAGGGAAGCAAGGACGGATGGAGGGATGGACAGATGGAGGGATAAAGTGTTCTGCACATTCAGCTGTGGACTAAGGGGCGAAGAAGAATCATCGTGTCTTCTCCAGCATGGAACTGGAAACACCTGTCTTCTCAATATAGTAGGCATTGTGTTTATAGTAAAAAGTGTTCCTGAGAAAATGGGGTAGTCATCTGCTCCCAGGTGCTGGCATAGAGTCACCAGTGGGGCAGGCTGTGTGTGGAGACAGACCCATCAGTGTGTGGAGTCCATTCTGCAGGACCCTGCCCTGTTTGTTCTGATCCCCTCCTCAGCTCAGGTGCCTTTTCTGACCATTGAGATTTGAGGACTGGGTCAACAATATTTCCTGCAAGTTTTAATCTTTTTATTATTATTTTCACATGCTGTTTTAGTAAAAAGCAAAAGGCTCACAAGCCACTCCACCCTCTCACTTGCTGTCCTGAACTGTCCTAGATTCTGAAGGGGAACTTGCCTGTCAGGAAGTCCCTGTGTGGCCAGTCTCCTGAGGTCCTACTGAGTTGCTTCTGTGTATGTGCTGAAAGGAGAGGTTAAAACCTGGATAGATTATCTGGGGATGGATATATGGTTCTCTGGCCACATGAATTCTTCTACTGAAAAGAGACCCACAGATCTCCTGGTTTTGCCAGTCTTAGGCACCAACCCAAGACTCTGCAATTTGCCTAGAACTTGTAAGCTATATAGCCTAGGGAGGAAATAGCATTGTGCAAAAAGAGAGACTTAGATGGGGCTTCAAATGGGGTGAGGACTGAGAACAGGCTAGAGAGCTGACTAAGAGCCAGGCAGGTAGCACTCTGTTAACCCTCTGGAGGCTGGCGGTCTCTGCCTATAGTGACACTGGAGCATTCTGAGGAGGAAGCAAGATCTTGTAACAATATCTGGGCATGCAAATGTTGTTCTGGGTTGCTCTACAACTGAGGAGCTGAGGTCATGGAAGGCCTTTTCTGTCCATGCAAAAAAAGCAGGTTACCATGAGACCCTGAATGGTGGCATCACAGAGGTCGGCATTTACCTGAACCTCACTCCATGCCCAGCCATGAGGCAAGATCCACAGATGGAAAAAGAATTGGCCCTGATCCCAGAGAGCTACCCTTGCCCTCATCTGCCCACTCAGGTTCTGAGGCAGGAGAGACACCTGACATCACACCTTCAGTGAATAAGGCACATGCAGAAAACATAGGTGGTAACAATAGGACCCCACAGGGCTCATAGTAAAATCCCCATCTGGACCCCAGTCCTGAATCTCAGCCCCACCCGTCCACTCAACCTGGGCACCAGCCTTGCAGTGAGAGTCATTTCCGCCATTTTCTCAGGAAATTACTGACATTAGACAGCTTGTGTACAATTCACTCACAGGATGTAAGGTCTCTGCACTGATTGTGTAGGCTGTTGCCTAGGTGACATGGGTCCTTAACCCAGCTTCTCTATCTCATTTCTTTTGTGCAAGGGTCTAGAGGATTTGAGGGGAGGAAAAAGTGTGGTCTTCTTAGAGAGGCTTGCATAGATAAGAATCTTGCCTACCATCACCATAGGCCTCACAGTGTCTCTAGAACAGGTCTGGGCCCTCACTTTAGCCTCCTTGCTGGTCTTTTGGGCCAGGCTAAATCTCCTTCCCTGCCCACACTGTCCTCCCTTCCCTGTTCCTAGGTCCTGCCGCCTGGCCTGGTTTCTTCCTCTCTGTCTCCGTATTGCTATTTTTTAAATCTCTGTCTCCTTATGTCTCTATGTCTCTGCCTGTCTCTCTGTATCTCAGTCTTTGTCTTTATTTATATCTCTTTTTCTATCTCTGTCTATCTCTACCTCTATTTTTGTCTCTGTTTTTCTCTGCCTGTGTTTAAGCTTCTCTCTGTCTCTGCATTGCTGTGTCTGGTGCCTTTATCTATTTCTTTGTGTATCTCTCTAGGTTTCTGTCTCTATCTATCTCTGTCTCTGTGGGTCTTTTTTGGGGGCAGATCTCTGTATTGATCTCTGCTCTCTCTCTCTCTCTCTCATCTCTCTGTGTCTTTCTGTCTCTTCCTTCATAGCTCTATCTCTCTATCTCTCTGAATCTTTCCCTGTCTCTAGCTTTGTGTCTCCTCCTCTCTGTCTCCGTCTTTCTGGGTCTTTCTTCACCTTCTCCTTCACATTCTGTAGGCAGGATATTTCGAATGTAAACTTCGTCTCACCTTTGGCCTCCACCCTATTAGTTTCCCAGTGCGTTTGGTCAAAAGTCAGCTCCCTGCACTTGCTCTACCCTGAGTGATGCTCCCCCTTTCATCTCTGCTATTCAGGGATATCAGGAGGAACTAATGTAGGGAAACGGACGAAGCTGGGCTTTGGGATGTTGTCATATAGTGGTGTTTTGATCACCGATTAAATAAATAAGCAGAGACAGACTTTAAAAACCTATCATCATTTAAAAAGAGAGAGAGAGAGAGAGGACAATGAGAAGGAAAGGGAAAAAGACAACAGAACACTAAAAGTCCTGTGAATTCTAGGAAGGTCACATGTGCCAAGGACATGATGTGGGGAGGCTGGGTCAGGAGAGTTCAGGAAGGGCCCCCCTGGAGAGCTGACCCTTGAGGCTGGACCAAAGCAGGTGGGAGGGGAATTTGAGAAGGGGCATAGGGTAATATCCTTTGCCCTCAGGATGCTCAGGATAGTTCCCAGGGGTGGGGAGTCATTGGGTAGGCAGGAGAGGCAGCGGGGAAGTGCTCAGAACAGAGGGCATGCCCCACCTAAGTCCTACCCTGCAATGTTTACATGAAGTGAACACTATCTCTGTTTCTGGTCTTAGTTTAGACATAACCCCTGGGAGCCTTTTCTTGGCCGTCTAGCTTCAAAGGGCAAGTTAGGCCCTTTACCCTCAGCCTTTCCTGGCAACCAGTGGCCATCCCTGATGTCATGCTGGCTTCTCTGTATCTCCCATCTGGTCACTCTGCCAGTGGTAGGACTTCATCATCGTAGCTGACTGACATCGACACAAGCAGTCTCCTCATCCCTTAAGTGCGCCCTGAAAGAACAAATACTGTGGGTGCTAGATGCTGGGGATAGCCAAAGGTCCTCCGAGGGATGCTTAGAGCACAGAGCTGTGCTGGGAGGATCCCAAGCCATACTGTGGCACTTTGTGTGAGCATCAATTAGGGAACGGGGCTTCAGCTACTTTCAGGAGTAATTCTGGGGTGGGCGACCCCCTGCTCAGTTTCCTACAGGTGAGACAGATTTCTGGGAGCTCCAACAGTCTGAGGAGAAGCAGTATCCTGCTGGTCTGGACAGGACACCAACAGACACCATCTATTCTGATCTATTTGCTAGAGGTACCTCCCTCTTTCCTGGGGAGTGGTCTGACACTGTCCCCCTCCACACCCAACCCTGGCCTATGTCTGGGTTTGTACAGGGGGAAGTGTGTCCAAGCCTGCAGCAGGACCTCCTGTCAGTGAATGGAGGGGGTGGCTTAGCTGGTTAGGCTGGGTGCCTCTGCAGATAAGGCATTAACAGTGCTGCAGGACGCGCCCCGAGGATCTGCTGACGCCTCCTTTCGGCCCAGGTGCTTGGGGTGAGGTGCCAAAGGTTCTCTATAAAGAGCCGGAGCTCCTGGACACCACCACTTGCCCTTTGGCTGCCGAACTGCCTGAGTGTGCCAGGCCCAGCCCAGCCCAGCCCAGCGACCACCATGGTGAGGCTTGTGCTGCCCAACCCTGGCCTAGAAGACAGGATTCCATCTCTGGATGAATTAGAGGTCATTGAAAAGGAAGAGGCCAGCTCCAGGCCCAAATGGGACAACAAGGCTCAGTACATGCTCACCTGTGTGGGCTTTTGTGTGGGACTGGGCAACGTGTGGCGCTTCCCCTTCCTATGCCAGAGCCATGGAGGAGGTAGGACCTGGGACCCTGGTCGGTGGGTGAGGCATGGGTGGAAGCCAAAGCAGGAACCCAGGAGTAAACAATATGGGTCAAGAACATGGGATGGACATTCCTCAGGATTCAGCATCAAAGAGGGTCACAGATGGGGAAGGAAGAGGCAGGGTAATAGTCTCAATTTGTTGGTGAAAGAGATATGCTCTATCTACTCTTGCCCACGTGAATGAGGTGGTTTATGTGGGGCTGCAGAAAAACCTCCCCCTGGAGATGAAGATGATACAGGTAGTTTCCTGATGTCCCTCCCTGAAAGTAGAACACCCACCTGGACCCACTTTGAAGGTGGGTACTGCATGATCCTGTTGGAAGAAGGGAAGTTGGGTTCTCAAAGGTGATCCTCAGAGGACAGAGCACAGACGGAACCTGTCTTGTTGGACTCCTATCTGGCCCTGGACCAGCACATACAGAGAGGAGCTGCTGCACTCAGTGACTCACAAGCCTCAGCTTGTGTGGCAGCCTTTAAGAGAGCCTTGGCTTTCTTAGTGAGGCCCCGTGTCTCCCCAGCTGCACCCCCTCTACAGAGAGCCCCAGGCTCTGACCCTTGTCCCACTAAAGGTGTTCCACAGCACACATCCAGGTGGCTCAGGAGGACACAGCTGGGGCACAGAGGTCACAGACATAGCTGCCCCACAGGCTCCTATACTACAGAGACAACTTCTTCTAGTTGGTACTTCAGCTTTCTATTATCCCCACAAGAGCTTCTGTATCAGGAAATGCACACAAGCCCTCATGCATGTACGTGCACATTCACACAACACTCACACATACTTGCAAACACCATCACAAACAGCCTTGGACCTGTGTGTGTGTTTCTTCTGCCTTTGCCTCCTCACCTTGAGCCCAGACTCTGCCTTCTTAATGTGATGCTGTCAGTGGAGGTCTGGGCAGGCCTGGCTGCTGTAGAAACTGGCTCTGCTGGGCCCAAGGTGTGACACAGGTGCGGTTGTATGGGTTCCAGACATTCTCCTCTTAATCAGGATTCTCTGAGTCAAGAGCTTCCTTTACTTCCAGTTTGTGCAGTCACACTGGCATTGTGATGAGAAGTTGTCACAGCTAAGCTGAAATGGCCACTGTGTTGCTGTTTAGATGTGTAGGTTGGCTGTTTATGACGCTGCCAGCACGTTTCACTCAGACCAGGCTCTACAGCAAGTGAGAGAACGGACAGTCTCAGGCATTGCTGCCCAAGTGACATCACCTAGATCCCAGGTGATTTCAACAGAACTGGCCTAAGGCTTTCCAACCTCCCGTTCTTGGATCCCTTCTACTCTCTGAGGACCACTTTTGGATGTAGGCACTCCCACAGCAAACAGACTCTGGGCTTCCCACTTCCACACATGCAGGGCAGCCTTAGGTTCTCCTGTACTACCCTCCTGAGGAGGATCACTGTAGGGATGTGGAGGTGTCAAATCGATGAAGGGTAAGAGGCACAGTACAGATATGTCAGATTACTCCTATGCCTGGGAGAGAAGGGCTGAGCCTGAGCCTGTCCCACAAGCAACTGCTCAGGATTTCCACAAAAGAACTGTGTCTACAGTTCAGTCTTCTGTGGGAATCTGATGGAAATTCCCAGCACCTGAGATCACTGCTGCACCCGGGGTGCTGGGCCCACAATGAGCCACTCTGAGCCAACAATGCACTGGGGACTGTGGGGTGTGGCACCGTCCCTGTAGGTGTGTGGTGTAGTGGTCTGTGGACTTCTGTGCCAGCTCTGGGAAGACAGAGGGAGAGAGCAGTGAAGGTTCTGGCCATAGCCTTGGTCCCTTGGACACACTGTTCTGAGCCTTGACTTTCTGAGAGGGCCTGGGCTTAGGTTTTAGAGGGACATCCTAGGTAAAGTGAAGAGAACACCTCTTGAAGGAGCCATGTATCTTTGGGTCACTCTGGCCTGTGTTGACACCTCTCTACACACACACACACACACACACACACACACACACACACACACAAGCCAGACAATCACCCAGGAGGAAGGGAAGTTTGTGTTTGGGTCAGGTGAAGTCAGGAGAGCAGGACCCAGATATGGTTCTCCTGACCTGATGGTTGGCTTCTTGCTTTAATGACTTACAAACAGTTCTATTACAAGGTAGATTTGTTCTGTGCTGAGACTCTGGACCGTGGCAGAGAAAGCCTGCAGGTGAGGCTGCTGCCCTGATCTAGCCTCCAGAGGAAACTTAAATAGACTGAGAGGACTCTTGGTGGGGGGGGACAAGAGACTATGGCAAGTATTGGTAGACAAGGACAATCGAACTGGGTGGTGCCCCTGGGGCTCCAAGACTCTTAGATATTCTGCCTCCTAATAGCTCCTGTGTTTGTCAGCTATACAAACTCCCAGTGCAGCATGGACCAGTGAAGCTGACCAGACATGAGAAGCAGGCAGCCCTGGTTCTCCTCTAGCTTTACTCTTGGGAGCTCAGACCATCCACCAAAAATTATATAAGCCAGTCACCAACTCCCACAGTGAACCTGAGTGAGATGGGCTTGCTCTGAGCCCTTTTTCGGAGGACTGTGTACTCAAAGGTAGTGTAGACACAGAGCAGCCTGGGACCAGCCTCTTAGGTCATCCTGGTTCTGGTGCTCTCACCTGTGAAATGGAAAGGCCATGATGGGAGATCTTGAGGGTGGCTCCAACAGCAGTGACCTTCAGCTGGCCCCTAATCCTACTTTCTCACCCATGGAAGTCACCATATCTACCCAGGAAACTCGAGAACCTGCATGGATGGAATATACTCACAGTAGGCATCTGCCCTGGACATGGTTGTCCATATATGTCCTAGCCCTGGCTACAAGCCTTAGGACACTGGGAACCACCTTTCCTCTGTGTCTAAGCCACAACAGCGTTTGTGGTTGTAGTTAAGGTGTGTGCCATGGCTGCCTGGCCAGTTACTGCCTTCCTTCAAGGATCAGGTTGGCCCCCACAGAAAGTTCCTAACGTTTCCCATACATCCTCTATGCAGCCTCATGGTGGGTCCACTGTCCCGTCTAGACCTGGTTACCTTGTGTACAACGATATGCAAGTGTGTGCAACACCTACCCTTGCTGAAAAGAGAGAATAGGATAGACCCCTCTCCACCTGAAGCACTTGCCTTCTGTGTCTTGACTCCTCGGTTGCTCTCCCTTCTTCTTTCCCCTTACTCCTACTTTCCCAACCATGATTCAAAGACAGAACCGGTCTTATTCAAACTGCACACTCCATTTCCCATCAGCCCCACTGGGCCACGATCTCCCCTGGTGCTTCTCTCTGTGTAAACAGCAAATGCTGAGGACTCCGGGAAGCATGAAAGGCCTTATCTCTGGGAACCTTTGAACATTAGTCCTTGATACTCCATCCTGGAGCCCCAGTGTCTCCATGGTCAATACCTGTACCCTGTTCTCCTGCCTCCACACCCTGTGGAAAGGTGGGACAGCAGCTCAGAGATGAAGCCCCTATCCAGGGCTGGCGTTCTGTCAGCTCCCACAGAAGCCCAGGTCTCGCACCAAGTTTGCCATATGGGCACCACTGCAGGAGCCTCAAGATTGCCAGCAGCTGACACACCCCCACATGACTGGCTCCCTTGTATGGGGCACAGGGAAAACAAGTGCTAGCCTACCATCCTTGGTTCACTTACTTGGTCCGCCCAAGGGACCCAAGGACCTCTAGAGAAACAAGAACATCTCTCTACCTTCCTCTGTTTCCTCTGTTTCTTTGTCTCTTCTTGTGTCTGCTTCTCCTGTCTGACTTTCTGTTTCTCCTTGTCTTTCATCTGTGTCTCTGATTCTCCGTGTCCCTCTCTCTCTCTCCTCTCTCTCTCTCTCTCTCTCTCTCTCTCTCTCTCTCTCTCTCTCCATTTTCCCTTGGTTTCTTTCTGTCTTCTCTTGCCTCTGTCTGTCCCAGTCCCTTTGTTTCTATACCTTCTCATCTATCTCCCCCACTTGCCCTCCTCTGCCCCTTTCTGCCTCTCTCCTTGGTTTTCTGTCTCTGTGCCTATCCCTGTCTCTGTCAGGTTGGATGATGGTGCCCTGTCCTGGAGAAATGTAGCTACATCTTCACCTGAATGTTGGGATGTCTTGGTGGTCCTCTATTAGAGACCCAGTAGTGGCCTATGCCAGAGATATCTGGTCACGGAGGACTATGATATGTATGGGACCATGGTGGGATCACAGCTTTTTGCTCTGGACCATTCCCAAGGGACTTCCATGAGTCCTTGCAGGACAGAATCTTGAGTCAGTGACTCTTAAATGTTGAAGAGAGTCAAGGCCTTGACTTGGCCTGTACACTTCCAACTTCAGGCTGCTCTCGGATCTAGGTTCTTAGGTCTTGACTTCAGCTTGAGCTTTGTCCTTATTGAGCCTCACTGAGACCTCCAACAGAGACAATAGAAACAGTGGCAGCTCTTAGCTGCACTTCTATGACTGTGTTTTTCTAAAAAGACAGAATGTGATGCTGTTGGGAGTAAACACCCGTGGAAATTCTAAGCATTGTGATCACCCCAAAGCTCACGCCAGCTCTTTCTGTCAGCAGCAGAAGAGTTCTGGCTTTCTTAGAAGACACATGTGGGGACGAAAGCTAGCCTTCATGGAAGCAGTACTTCCCACAGGGCAGCACAGGTTTATCCTTATTTTAAAACAGCTCCCAAGTACTTAATCTTTTAGTTTTTCCATTGTTACGGAGGCATCTGGGATAGGTCATCTTCTGTCTAGTTCTACCCAGTGCTGGGCTACAACTGTTTCCGAATGCCCACAGGGCAGCATATGTCAGAGGTTAATTTTTAATGCTCAAAATCTGAGACCAAATGTGGTAGCTAAAGTGTCCCCTCAGAGGAGAGGGAATTGAGATGGGTAAGATTGCCACTGTAGGTAGAGAGAGGGATTCATGTGTGAGAAAACATACACTGTAAAAGGTACCCCTTGGCTATTTTTAAATGCCTTTTTCAACAGCCTTAAGTGCATTTGTAAGGTTGTACAGCATGACCACGGTCCACACCTGGAACACTCATCCTCTCCAATTGAAACTGTCCCCATTATCACCACCCCACATTGCTTCCCGCCCCTGCAGCCTCCATTTTATTGTTTCCATGAATATGTTGTATCCAGGGATCTGCTCAGTAGACCATTTGGACTTTTGGTGACTGGCTTTTGTCTAACTTAATCAAATCCTCCATTTTCCTCCCTCTGTTGAAATCCTACTGTATGGGGTAGGCCATGGTGTGTTTGTCCACTCATCTACTAAACCTGGGCATCAAACACCTTGTTGAGGCTCTGCTTTCAATTCTCTTGGGGACCTACAAATGGAATTTCTGGCTAGCATGGTGGTTCTGGATTCACTCTTACTCCACAAATGACCCTGCTATTTTCCATAGTGATTGTACTTCTCTGTTTTTTTCACCAACAGCATTGAGGATTTTAGTCTCTACCTCTCCTGACCTAATATTTTTTCCTGCTTTTGTAGCTATCCTCATGGTATGAGGTGGTGACTCACAATCTAGACTTGAATTTTCTTCATTCTCAGTGATGTAAACACCTTCTTATGTGTTAATAGACTCCGTGTGTCTTCTCCGGGTCAACATCTTTTGGGGGTCTGTAATCATCTTTAAGTTAGATCTTGTTTGAGTTTTTTCATCTAAATATTCTGAGAATTTTAATACCTCATCAGATTTGTAGTTTGCAAATCTTTTCTCCTATTCCACAGGTTCTCTGTTGATAGTGGTAGTCCCTACTGCTCTCTCTTTTCTTTTTGTTTGAGGTAGGTTTCTCAATGTAGACCTGACTGTTCTGGAACTTGCTATATAGACCAGGCTAGCCTAGAACTTACAGAGATTCTACTATCAAGATTAAAGTCATGTGCCATCATGCTCAGCTCTTTTTCTTTTTAAGATTTATTTAGTTACTATATGTGTATGAGTATTTTGCCTTCAAATATGTATATGTATTATGTGCATTCCTAGTTCCCATGGAGGTAAAAAAAAAAAAAAAAGGTTAGATTTTGTACCTGGAGTTATAGATGGTTGTGAACCACCATGCAGATGCTAGAAACTGAAGGAATTTTTTTTTTTTTTTTTTTTTTTGGTTTTTCGAGACAGGATTTCTCTGTGTAGCCCTGGCTGTCCTGGAACTCACTCTGTAGACCAGGCTGGCCTCGAACTCAGAAATCTGCCTGTCTCTGCCTCCCAAGTGTTGGGATTAAAGGTGTGCGCCACTATCGCCTGGCTCAACTGAAGGAATTTGTAAGAGCATAAGTGCTCAGCATCCTTCGAGCCATCTCTCTAGCTCCAATATTGTTATTCAGTATGCATTATTTAAACTTTTTTCATTAATGTAGCTCTTATAGAAGTATAATTAATATATAGGACACCATTAATGATTGCTTTCTTTCTTTCTTTCTTTCTTTCTTTCTTTCTTTCTTTCTTTCTTTCTTTTTTTTTTTGATTTTCCGAGACAGGGTTTCTCTGTGTAGCCCTGGCTGTCCTGGTACTCACTCTGTAGACCAGGCTGGCCTCGAACTCAGAAATCCACCTGCTCCTGCCTCCCAAGTGCTGGGATTAAAGGCGTGTGCCACCACTGCCCGGCTAATGATTGCTTTCTTAAATCACAGGAGAGACACACTTCCTACTATTAAGGTTTGTTAGATCTGTAATACAAAGGTGCACAGATGAGGACAATGTGGCCAGTTATTTGAGACCATTATTGTACTTGTTACAGTTTGAAGCGAAGAATATATACCGGCAAATGGAGCTGCTCTAAGCCAAAGGGTGCTTGCTTCCTCCCTAAGTCCCCCAGAACCACTAGTAAAGAGGTCCCTTTCATTGTCTGACAGCAGATTTATCATCTGTTGACTGTGCAGTGACACACTGTCCTCAGTGCAGTTATTCTCAGAAGTTGTGACTCTGTCCTTCTGTCCACAAGGCTCTGGTCAGTGTAAGGCCTGGAGCCAACCAGTAGGCCCCTCTGGGTTTCTTTACTGTTGATGAGCATGGTGGCACCGTCACATGCTTTGTTTAATGGCAGTATTCTTCAAGCCAGCAGGGAGTGTTTACATGTGATGATGGATACTGTCTACCCTAGGGATACTTTCAGGCTGTGAAGTTTGCTGTGATCTCACTCACAGGGCTTACAACTGCGTATCAGCTCTGTTCAAGTGTCACAGGGTTGTTGGTGGCATCATTAGAACAAAGGTTTTAAAGTACCTATCCCCAGGTGGTGTCCTGGATTGTAATGACATGTCTTCCTTCTTCCCATCCAGGGGCCTTCATGATCCCATTTCTCATCCTTCTGGTGCTGGAGGGCATCCCCTTGTTGTACCTGGAGTTTGCCATCGGACAGAGGCTACGCAAGGGCAGCGTGGGTGTGTGGAGCTCCATCCACCCTGCTCTGAAGGGTATAGGTGTGTTAACACTCCCAGCTGGCCTAGGGTTTACAGGGCTTGTCTAGTTCCTCCTTAGCTTTCCCAATCAGTTCCAGGGTCACATTCTTCCAGATGCTCTCTGCAACCTTTCATTAAAATCCATGGGAGTGTGGGTTACAGCATCTAGGCCACGCTCATGGTCATCAGGGAACAGAAAGGCCAGCAGAGGTCGCCTGAGTCCCCACAACCCAGGACACAAGGAAGATCTAGATGCTGGGGGAGAGCACTTGATCCCACCTTCCTAGAGCAAAAGCCTCCAGGGCCAGAAGGGGGAGCTGCTGTCTGCCTGCTGCCTGCTCTGACCACTCCTACAAACTCAGCAAAGATGCCCAGTGCTGCCACCACCCTAGGTGTGGTCATTCATTTACAAACTCAGGCTTGGAGATGGTCCAACTTCCAGCCTCACTAAGAGGACATGGCTCACTGAGAGCTCAGAATGCAAGAAAGTGGTGTGGGCTCTCCAGCCCGGGAAGAGAAGGTCAGGGTCCATGGACAGAGAGTTCAGATATGTTTATCCCAGAAACCCAATGCTGGACAGCCCAAAGCTCACACAGTGGCCTCTCCCTGACCTCAAGCCCTCACTGCCCTTACCCCCTCCTTCTCCCAACTCTCTGGACCTCAACTTTCCCTTCCTTCGCTTTCTTTTCACACACATTTGGTTTTTAGTTTCACAATCAAAACAGCACATTCACGCAACTCCTTACAGGTCAACCCGTTCTCCCGAGATACTGAGCCACGGCCCACTTAGATCTCTGCTTGCCTCTCTCACTACTCCGTCACAGATTTTCCTGAATCTACCCACTTGTCTTTGGCTTGGGACTTGCCAAGTAGGTCTCCCCGGGGCCGGGCCCCCCCCCCCCCCCCACATTGTCAAAAAGTTCTTTGCAAGGGCTCTGGGACCACTTGCCTGGATAAATCTTTTGGGGCTATAGGTAGAGCAGGTGAGGGTGTAGAGTGCTGGGACTTGAGCTCACTCTGGGAGAATCAGGTGAACATACAGTGATATCCCACGTCTAGGTCTGGGCTGTATCTGCTCTTCAGATTGGGGAGCAAGCCCCTCCCAGTGTCCTACTGTCTCCCTGGGGTGGGGCAGCATAGATGGGTATCCATGCACTCACCTGGTAGAGATACCTGTACGCCTTGCACAGTGCCATCCCTCCCCACAGGCATCGCCTCCATGTTCGTGTCCTTCATGGTGGGCCTGTACTACAACACCATCATCGCCTGGGTCATGTGGTATTTCTTCAACTCCTTTCAGGAACCTCTGCCATGGAGTGAATGTCCACTCAACCAGAATCAAACAGGTGAGCCACTGACCCTACACAGTGGGATGCAGACGCCACCCCCACCCCCCATCACTGTCCATCTGATAAAATATAGCTTGTAGGAGAGGGGGAGAAATGGTTGCTGGTAACTTCTTAGATAAGGTGGTCATACCTTGTAACTGGTTGCCTTCTCATTTTTCTAGGAATTAGATTCTTAAAGACCAGAGTTAGCAAATAACCAGAGCAATTTCTTAAAGCATATGACATTTAAAAATTCATATTGTATGGGCTAGGGTGGTAGCAAAGTCAGTTTAAAGTATTTATTATAAAAACATGAGGACCTAAGTTCAACCCCCAGTGCCCACATAACAAACCAACCATGTGTCACATGTAATACCAGTGAGCAGGGAAAACAGAGACAGGAGGATTCTAAGGCCTTGCTGGCCATCCAACCCAGTCTAATTAGTGAGCCTAGATCCCACTGAGAAACCCTGTTTCAAAAAATAAGATGGATAGCTCTCGAGTAACACTCAAAATTGATCTCTGGCTTCCACACATAGACTTTCACACACCTGAACCTGCACACACATGAGCACACACTCCATGTACACACAAATACATAGACATACACAGATACATGCACATGCACATGCATACACAGAAAGAGAGAGGAGAGAGGAGAGGGGAGAGGGGAGAGGGGAGAGGGGAGAGAGAGGGGGAGAGGGGAGAGGGAAGGGGGGAGAGGGGAGAGGAGAGAGGGAAGGGGGGAGAGGGGAGAGGAGGAGAAGTATACCTATTACCTCAATATTTAGAAGGCAGAGGCAAAAGGATTGCTACAGACTGAGGCCAGCATGGTCTACACTGTGTGTTCCAGGCTAGTATGGGCTTCAATATCAAACCCTCTCACAACAAAACAAAGTAGAAATCCACAGTCCAAGAAGAAAGCCTTACACAAGATGACTTCCTTTGTCATACTGGTCACATGGCTGATACTGTCAGTAGATGAGCCATGAGAAGTATGTAGGTGGCTCCAGATCAACAAGCATCACTAGCAAGAGTAGAGGGTACAGATCTTAGGTAGGAGACTTTCTAGTTCCCTTCCCCGTGCTTCTCGTGTTTCTGCACAAAGAGACCACACTGGCACAAGTGTCTTTAGTCACCTATACCTTCTCAGGCCCCGTTCCTGTGGAGACAGAGAGGCACGTGTCTTTGCCCATGACACATGGGGCACATTTAGCTCACAGATATACATAGCTGCAGAGGAGTATGAGAGCCTGTTTAGTAACTACTGTCCTGACTACCAGGGTAGCTCTGAGGGTCTCACACGAACTCTTAGGAACCCATTAAGATGGACCCATTTTGGTCAAAGGACAAGGCCTCCCCAGAATCTTGATTTCTTCTGGTAGGAGAACTCCAATTGGTTCTTTGAGGAAGAGGTGGTAAGATAACCACTACCTATTGTTGTAAGATAACACGGAGTTGGACTGCAGTGATCATGGGTATGGCAAAGACCATGTGCAGACTACTTCAGGGGTAATAGTGAGTTTCTTCACTATTCTTCAGGAGTCAGGGAGGAGCTGGTTCTGGGCCTATGTCAGAGTCCAACAGTATCTCTTAGCAGACTTCACATAGATAAGCACTTATGTACAAATAAGTGTGTTTATACACATGTGTGTGGTGTATGGATACAGATGTGTAGGTGTATTAACAAGCACATATGTATATATGTGAGGCTATATTCTTGTGCACAAATGTATTCCTGTTGTGAATGCCTCAGACAGAGGCTAGGTTTCTGCCATTTCCCCTGGCTTATTTCTAGCTTGTCCCTACTTTCGACCCACACCTTGATGTGTGCTCTGATTCTGTAGGCTACGTGGAAGAGTGTGCCAAGAGCTCTTCTGTGGACTATTTCTGGTACCGAGAGACTCTCAACATCTCCACTTCCATCGATGACTCAGGCTCCATCCAGTGGTGGATCCTGCTCTGCCTGACATGTGCTTGGAGTGTGCTATATGTTTGCATTATCCGTGGCATCGAGACCACTGGGAAGGTGCAGTACACAACAGAGCATGCTGCATCCTGAATTGGCCCTTTGCCCTTGTCTTACCTCTGTACCCATCCATACTGTGTCTCCCCCACCCCGTTCCTCACAGGCTGTGTACATCACCTCCACGCTGCCCTATGTTGTGCTGACCATCTTTCTCATCCGTGGCTTGACTCTGAAGGGTGCCACCAATGGCATTGTCTTCCTTTTCACACCCAATGTGAGTCTCTGCCATCTACCAGCTGACTACCCCAGGGCTTCAGATCCCAAGGAAGAAGTCTATGCTGGATTCTCTTGGCTTCAAGACCAGCTCATTTCTATATGGTGACAGCTGACTCTGATGCACAGGCCAGTGTCCTGGTTGAGAAAGGCCTGGCAAGGGGTTAGCCTATGGGTGGGCCTTTAACATATGCATCCTGGATGGAAACTCTTGGGTGGCTTGTCTTTTCCCCCTTTGTGTAGAATGGCATCCACTGCTGGGGAAGGAGATAGCTTCTTCCTCAGTGGAGGGGGATGCTTTCTGTGGTAACAGCTGAGTTCCTATATGACAGATCACGGAGCTGAGCAACCCTAACACGTGGCTGGATGCAGGTACTCAGGTCTTCTACTCCTTCTCACTGGCCTTTGGGGGTCTCATCTCCTTCTCCAGCTACAACTCTGTGCAGTGAGTATGTTGGTGGAGGGAGGGTCCGCAGGGATAGGAGCTGTGGTTCTGGAGTCTAGTTTTCCTGTCAGACCATGTAGAACTCTGCTGTGCAGTTAAGAAAGAGGGTGCTTTCAAAAGCACAGCCCCCCAGAACCAATGTTGGTCAGTGTGACTCTGCAGCTGCCCTTGACCGGCCCTGTCTAAGCACAGAGCTGGCAGGAATAGAAGGCACAGGCTTTGAGAGGATCTCCCCTTGCTGGATCCTTGATACTCTCTGCTACTTGGCCTATCATGCTCCCTCCTCCACTCCCAACTTGATGGCCACATTGTTCCCAGTCTACCTCAGAACTCCAGGCCCCAGGTATGTTGATGTCCCCCAAAGGCCACCCTGGACCCAGGAAAGATCCTGGAAGCTGTGACCTTGACAGCTTTAGACACGCATTTAATCCTGACATCTTCTGGAAACTCCTTCAACAATGAAGAACCCTCACAAACGTTCAGAGAGGATAAAGGTGATATTTATTGTTTCCCACAAAGGTTTAGGGAATACTAGCTAGGCTTGGTGCAACCAGACCTGTCCTCTTTGACCAATGTTAGTCAGGGGAAAGCAGTGGGATTGGTTGGTGGTTTATGATGATAAGCCTAAGGGACAGCTGGACGGGGAGTGGATGGAAGCTCCTGGTACATCAGAGTTTTATGGATTCAGGATAGGGAACCCCATGGAGAGACTTAGGAAGCAGACAAGGCTAGAGAAGAGACAGGGCCTGACAATCAGGGCATGTCTGTTCTGGGAGATGTGGTTTTCAATAGGTATGACACAGGAACAGTCTGTTCTTAGAGGGCATAGCCTATAGTCCCTTATGGTCTGGGAGTGCAGGGCCTTCAGAAGATGTGTTGAAATTGGGTGGATGGGCAGGTGTTCCATTGGACTATGGTCTTTTAGTCACTGACTGATGGGTCTCAGGCTTCAGAAAACTAATTCTGGAACCACAGAAAATGTTCTGGAAGGCAACCCTAGAAGTGCCACCGCAGGTAGAGCCAAAGTGGAGCTGTGGGTGAATTATTTTTATGACTGTTTTATTCAGACTGTTTGTATTCTGTGCAGTTCACCCACGCTAGGCTACATGAAGTCACTCACATGAGTCTAATGGCTCTAGCACAGTCATACAGTTGTTCAGTCACCATTTAGTTCTAGAACATTCTCATGAGAAGGTACTCTTGAACTCCCAAGTCCACTGGTAGCACTTCCCTGCTCCTGTCTCTTTGTCTGCTTGAATATTTCCTATGGGTAGAACTGGAGGTGTGGGGTCTTTGGCATCTAGTTTCTTACTGACATGATGCTTCCCTGATGTAGAGTGTGTTGGTGCTACAGACTGGTGTGGCTAACTGACCACCTACTGTGAGGACAGCCTAAATGTGCTTGTCCATACACCTACAGTGACTTTGGCTGCTTCCACTTTTATAACTGTGAATGGTACTTTCCCCACACGTGCTGTTGCCATGTTCTGGGGTATACCTGGGAGGAGACCTGCCATTATGCCACTCCATGATCAGCTATCTAAGGACCCACAGGCTGCTCTCCACAGCACTTCGTGATTACAAGTTCCCTCCAGTGCAGGATGGCCTCTGTTTCCCTTTCTTGTCAACTTTTATAATTATCTGTGTTCTGGGGATACCCTTTTTCCAGGTGAGGTGGCACTGTGGGGCAGTGTGACATGTACTTTTCTGGTGGCTGTGTACTCTGCTTTTGACTCAGCATGGGGCAGCACAATGACAGCTGTGGCAGGGGTTTGGGGTTGAAAGACTGGGATCAGGGTATGCTCAAGCTGTACTGAGTATCTCCAGATGGGATTTCAAAGGCTTCAATCAGGAAGTCACTGTGGGGTCTATGTTACAGAGGGCTGAGAGTGAATAAGGGCCAAAGAGTTGGGTCAGCCCCTGAGCTGTGGCCACATCTTCCATGTCCCTAAGAGTTAGGAATGTGCAGATCTGTGCTGCCTCTTTGCATAAACCTGGGTCTTTCATCTGGTCAGAAATACTTATGGGACCTGACTGTAGAACATTCCACTCTGTGCTGTGGGTGACGATCCATCCTCCTAAGGGGCATAGACATTGCTAGGGCAGATGTTGAGGATGGTCCTACCCTGCCTCAAATGCCAGCCAGGATGGCCAAGTCCCATCTGGAAAATTCTAGGTTCTCTTCCTCCTTTTTACTTCAAGCAGGTAGCCTGGAGGACTACAAACTGAATTGCTTTTATAAATATTAATACAAATTGCTCTTATAAACAAAACCCTATAGCATAAATAGTAAAACATCATCTTTAGAGAAGCCTGGGTTAGGAGAGAGGCTTCAAAGCAGTAGAGAACCTGGCTTGGCTTCTTTCTCTTGGCCATGAGGACCTGTGCACCTGTTAGTGTGAGTTCAGGGCCTATTCTTTTTGTGAAGCTGATTGTTTGCCTGAGGCCTAAGGTGGCGTTGATTCTAGGAATCTCCAACTCTTGGTATCCTGGGCTTTCAGAACATCTCAATAGCTGTGGTCTGTATGTTTGGGAGGACTGGAACACAGTAAAGAAGACAACAGCTTGGTTCAGGGTCAGGACACAGCCCTCTGGTCATCTTGAGTCCTCAGTGGCCACATGTGTCCACACAACAGGACCTATGTTCCCCTATATTACATTAGCCTTTTTGCCAACTGATGAGCACTCAGGAATTCAGCCTTAGACCAGAACACACTGGATCTGCTGTCCTGCATGCTGACTTTCAGTGGGTGGGGGTGGGGCATGGGCCTTGGGAATCAGCCATGTTGTCCTGGGGTAACACTCCTCTCATCCTCAGTAACAATTGTGAGATGGATTCTGTGATCGTGTCCATCATCAATGGCTTCACATCTGTGTATGCAGCCACCGTGGTCTACTCCATCATTGGCTTCCGAGCCACTGAGCGCTTTGATGAGTGTGTCAACACGTGAGTTGCCACCCTAGCATTTGGGGATGAGTTCAGAGGGCATGCACATAGATCCCTCTCCTCTTTGCCCAACCCTTGCCAGTTCAGCCTTTGAGCAGCTCCTGCCTAGGACACACAGAAGCCCTTTTCATCACTTCCAGGAACATCCTGACCCTCATCAATGGGTTCGACCTGCCTGAGGGCAATGTGACTTCAGAGAACTTTGAGGCCTATCAACAGTGGTGCAATGTCACCAATCCCCAGGCCTATGCACAGCTGAAGTTTCAGACCTGTGACATTAACACCTTCCTTTCTGAGGTAGGTGCAGTGATCTCCATGCCATCAAAGTCTCATGTTGGGGAGGGGGAGAACATCCTTTTTTGTCTTTGCGAGTCATGCAGAGAGGCTTTGCACAGTCAGCATCTGACCCTCCAAGAGTGGTAGGAGTTAAAAACCAGGCAGGAGGAGGGAGCCACTGTTCACCCATCATGACTCTCCCTGCTTGATTCCTCCAGCCTCTCAAATCAATTATACAAAACATCCCTTGATCCTCCCTCCAACCCCTCCCCTCCTCCCCCTCAGTCCTCAGATCCATGGCCTCTTTTTCTTTGATTGTTACACATATACGCCTTGCTATATGAACACAGCCTGATGAGTCCGTTTACCATGACTTGTATGTATATTGTTCAGGGTTGATCACTTGGTATTGAATAACCAGCAATAGGGCTTTTCTTTGGGGAATTCACTTCTCCTGCTCTCAGCAGTCCCCAGTTGCCTACAATTCTTTGTATAGGGTTGCCTTCCTCCTTTCCCTCTCCCCTCAGTGAGATTTACAGTCTCCACGACCTCATCATCATGTCTGCTCGTGTTATTCTTGTTCAGGTCTTGTTTAAGCAGGTGTTAAGAGTTTGAGGTGTTATAAGTGTTACTTCCATGTCATAAAAAACACAATGCTATGGCTGTTTTCTTGATCCTTGGCCTCTTACAATCTTTCTGTCCCCTCCTTCATAATGTTCCCTGGAACTTGGGTACAGAGTTGTATGGTAGATACATCCATTGGGGATAGGCACCCCAAGATCTGTTGTTCTCTGCATTTTGGCCTATTGTAGTTTTCTGTTAAGAGTCTCTATCTGATTTAAGGAGAAGTTTCTTTGATGAGGGGTGAGGGTTACACTTATCTATGGGTATAAGGATAGACACTCAGCATGCACTTAGGAGTTATGTTGGTTTATTAAAGTAGTTCAAGTTCTTTTGGATCCATGACCTCAACATTCCAGGGTGTTGGCTTGGTCCAGTGCCAGCCAAATTTCCTTCCTTTTGAGTGGGCCTTAGGTTCAGTTAAACAGCTGTTGGTTGATGCCAAGATATGAAAGGCACTGTTGAACTTTTGGGGATCATGATGTTATAACTATCATTATAGTTCACAGCTGAGGAGGACTATTGTTTTGCTTTCCTCCCTTGGCAGCTCACTCAATACCTTTGGTACTGTGAAAGATAGTCTTTGGGGAGGAGGTTTTCAGATCATATTCATCTGGACTCTTCAGAGTCCTGTGTCCAAAGTGTGTGGTGTCTTCAGCAATGGAGACTTAACCTTTAATATCTGGGGAAGCAATGAAGGGCAACAGCAATACCTGACCCAAGAGGGAGGAAAGGAACAGAAAGCCAAGATGACCTTGTGTTGTGCATTGGTACAGGGTGTGGAAGGCACAGGCCTGGCCTTCATTGTCTTCACTGAAGCTATAACGAAGATGCCGGTGTCCCCACTCTGGTCGGTGCTCTTCTTTATCATGCTTTTCTGCCTGGGCCTCTCCTCCATGTTTGGAAACATAGAGGGTGTGATCGTACCCCTTCAGGACCTCAACATAACTCCTAAGAAGTGGCCCAAAGAACTGCTGACAGGTATTTATGAAGCTTAGCATCTAAGGGAGACACGCTTGTGTTCCTCATGACAATGGTGGGTGCAGCCCTGGGTTGAGTGGCCTTGTAGCCACAGCTCTGCTCCCTGTCTGGCCACAGGTCTCATCTGCTTGGGGACATATCTCATCGCCTTCATTTTCACACTGAATTCGGGCCAATACTGGCTTTCCCTCCTGAACGCCTATGCTGGCTCCATCCCTCTGCTAATCATTGCCTTTTCTGAGATGTTTGCCATCGTCTATGTGTATGGAGTTGACAGGTAGGATGGGTAGCTCCATGGCAACATGCCATTTTTAACAGAAAGCTGAATCACAGAATCTCTGTTAAGCTGAGCCAGCCAAGTAGATGTAAAGGAAGTAGGCATGCCACAGCACAAAGCTCTCACTATTGCACAAGAGAGTGGAGACTTGTAGGAGTTGGCTGGCATTGGCTTAGTCCTGGCACTTGTTCCAGGAGATGGAGAGAGGTCAGAGGATGAAGGGTAGGCCTTGCTGATGTGGTACCTCCTTTCTTATTAGGCATAATCTAAACAGTACATATAATTCCCAACGGCCCCTGCTATCTGTCCAAGAACAGAAATTTGCAGGTGTACTAGAAACTGACATGTAGTAATTTTGGATGCCAGAGAAAGAAAATACAAGAGATGGAGCTGAGAGGGTTAGTGGCCCCATGAGGAGAGCAACAATACCAACCAACCAGAGCTCCCAGGGTCTAAACAACCAGCCTGGGAGCACTTAGGGAGGGATCCATGGCTTCAGCTATATATGTAAGGGAGGGAGGCCCTGCTGGGCATAGGTGGGAGAAGAGATCCTTGGTCTCATGAAGGCTGGACGCCCCAGGGGGTGGGAATTGGTGGGTGGGGAGGTGGGAGTGGGGGGGTAGGTAGGGGTACATCCGCAGAGAAGCAGGAGGAGGGGTGAGGGGATGGGGGTTCTTGGGTGGGTGGGGGATGGGGTAAGGGGATAACATGTGAAATGTAAATAAAACATCCAATTAAAAAAAAAAGAAAATACAAGCGAAAATTCAGACACACCTCATTACACAAACAGTATATGTATATGATGTATATATATATGATGTATATGATGAATATATATGTGTAATATACATACATACATACATACATACATACATACATATACATGATCTTCAGTCTAGATCCCCAGAAGCAGCACTGGGTCTAGAACAAAAGCAGGGAGAAGGTAGGAAGTGAGGAAGGGGAGGGGAGGCATGCAAGGTGGCAAGACTTGGGCTCTGTATGATATGGACATCACACATCCTCAGGCAAGATGGAGCTCAATGCCCTCCATCCACTTGGCGGCTCTCTACATCAGGAGTACCTCTGGAATTGGGAATAGGCTTTTCTATGTGGAAGGGGGCCTCAGCAGCTTTCTAGAACTCAAGCACAGGAAGGCACAGAGGGCCACCATTAAGGGCCACTTCCAACTGTCAGTTTGACCCAACATCTCAAGGCATCATTGCCATTGCTGGACAGGGATCCAGGAAGCTACATCTTCCAGAGAAGCTGTGGTGATCACTGTAAAATGAACTATCAAGATCCACTGAAGTTACGTTGGTGTTAGCCCTTTGCTAGAGATCCTATTCTGGAAAACCCATTTCAAGCCACTGAAAAGTGAAAGGCCACAGGGGACATGGGCAAGGTTACACCAGCATAAGTGGGGACCAGACTCTAAGCCTGAGGAGGCTGAAGAGCACAGGACCAGCCATGTGACTGTTGTGATCGATAAGGAATGTGTCAACTGATACCTGGAGTGGCTGCAGCTGGCACATGCACAGTGGTCTGAACTCCACACTACTGTGAGTAGCACTGAGAAAGTCATTGCCCAAGGATGTGAAGAAAGGAGGTGACATGACTAGTGATAGACTCGATGCCAGCTTCTCAAAGGTTATCACCAAGCTCTGGTGTCTGCTAGACAAAGCACCAGTTGTTCTGTGTGCCTCGTTGTGATCACAACAAGTCTCTTATGAGGAAGGGAGTTCTGCCACAGAGTTGCCTTTGAGCAGGTCAGGAAAGAGTGGCCATCTCCTAGCTTCAGGTTGCTATTACTCACACAAGGGCTGCCGAGTCTTGAGTGAGTTGGAAGGAGCGAAGTCTGACAGCCCCCTGCCCCCATTGTCACATGACAGGAAGTAGGTGAGAATATGAGACCTCCAATGATGAACTCATAGCACAGTGCTGTGGGGATTCCAAGAAGATCAAATGGCAGCTTGTGACACTGTCAACCTGGGCCCCCTTTGAGTGCAGACACACCTTTGCCTGCAAAATTAGAGGACCTTATCAAGGGAAGGCTAAGGCACAACATTCCAAGATGAACAGCTACTGTCCAGATATAGAAAATCTGGTCAGTCTTTGACCTTCATGAGCTATCAGTGACTCTACCTTCTGGCCTCTGCTGCAGGTTTAACAAGGACATCGAGTTCATGATCGGCCATAAGCCCAACATCTTCTGGCAAGTCACATGGAGAGTGATCAGTCCGCTGATCATGCTGGTCATCTTCTTCTTCTTTCTTGTGATTGAAGTCAACCAGAGGCTCATGTATAGCATCTGGGACCCTGACTATGTGAGTGCCCAGGCAGTGGCTGGACGGGGAGGAAGGAGAACTGTTGGGGAGGAAGGTAGGAAGTGGGGCGGAAGGGCAGTAGAAGGGCTCCACTGGGAGAAACAAAAGGTGAGATCATGGAGGTGGCAGGCCTTTTCTATATGTGTTACCCATGGTTCTTTCCCCAGGAGGAGTTCCCGAAACCTCAGAAGGTTCCATATCCCAACTGGGTGTATGCAGTCGTGGTCATTGTGGCTGGAGTACCCTGCCTCACCATCCCTTTCTTTGCCATCTACAAGTTCATCAGAAACTGCTACCAGAAGTCTGGTGACCACCACGGGCTGGTCAACACGCTGTCCACAGCCTCTGTGAATGGGGACCTTAAGAACTGAATGGGCCTAGTCTGCATAAGGCAGAAGATGATGTGGAGGAAGCAAGATGCAGGATCCATGGGGGAATAGGCTGTAATATGTGTCAATGTGTGAGTACATATACATGTATTCATGTCACACAGATGTGTACACAAGTGTTACACAAACATGTGGGGCACATAGACATGTTTATGTGTATATACCAGTTTTATACATGTGTATATGTGGATCATATGTACCACATGTGTACATAAGTGTATATGTGTGTAAGTGTGAGTTTATGTACACATGATGTGCATATGTTTGTGTATATATTCCAAGGAGGGTATATTTATATATACATGTATATATGCACACATGTGTTATCTAGATGTAAATATATATGCTCACATGTTAACATATATCTGTGCACACATGTGTATACATATACTCACAAATGGAATCTATTGATATGTGTATATGAATGTATGAACATGCACTCATAAACATTATATATGTGTATGTATGTATGTGTGTGTGTGTTGTATGTGTACATGCATGCACATGTTCATTTATGTGTGTGCATTGCAAATAGGTATGTGCACATGCCTATGCTACCTTTGTACACATGGCACAGATGTGAAAATATTTTTACACGGTCTTGATGAGGTGAAGTGCCTACCACTCTGGCCTGGATGACCTCTGCTTGCTCTCACTATAGGGCTTGGACTACAGCCTGGGGTCAGACATAGCTCAGGACCTACCTTGCGCTGCAAAATCCTGGCAGAGGGCCAAAAGTGAATATGTGGAGGGCCCAATCTGGTCTCCTTCCCTCTGAGTGGAAGGTAGGAGGTGAGGATATGCTGCTGGCCTGGCTCCTGGGAATGTTGTCACTACCCACTCCCAGGCAACCCTCTGCCCCTTGCTATGAGAGCTGGACCAAGGCTCTTCTGCTCTTTAAGGAGAAGCACAGGAAGCTGGTAGACTGGCAAGGCTGAGAAGACTTGTCTCAGTCAGACCTGATACACTCTCACTTCCTGCATGCCTGCTTAATCATTGGTCAATGAACAGTCAAGCTGACCTTCCCTTCTCTTCTGAAGCAGGGACCACTCTGTGCACTTCTGAAGAGGGCACAAGTCTGTAAATCTTTAGCCAAATGTTGGAAAAGGAGGGTTACAGGGTAACTCAGCTGTGGCCACTGCTGTTGAGAACACTCCTAGGAAAATGGGCACCCTAGTGACTGAAGCCTAGAAATCTTCAGTCTTGTGGCAGTCAGTGAAGCCAGGGAGGGCTATGTCTGCCCCTCCCCCCAACAGGCTGGTTGGTCCAGGTATGTGAGAGATGGGGTGTTTGTTACAAGCTACTGCCCTCCTTTTCCACGAGAAAGCCCACATTTAAGTTGGATTAGACTTTCTGAGAATCCTCACAAAAAAGGGTAAGAAACTGTGGTGGGCCCTGATGTCAGTCATGTTCTTCCTACTTGGTGACAACAGCCACATTTCACCCCTACAAGCTGCAGCTCCTATTGTTGAATCATGGAGTCCTCTTACAGCCTTCTATACACACGGATCACCTAAGTACCATCACCTCAAGAACCATACAGAGGCGCAGGATGGGGGTTGGCCCTGGGGGAATATGAAGAGTCTCACACTAGTTCCTGTGGGTTCCACCTCTGGGCCTCTCAAGCCTCAGCTGGAAAAATGCTGCTGGTATTTATAGCCATCAATATATGCCCTGCTATGTGCATAGTGGACATTCCTTTCTGGTCCTGTGTGATCTGGCTGGAGGCCAACCAAATTCTCTGCTATCTCTGGTCCGTGTCTTATGTTTAGGGCTCCTGTCTCTGTGTGACAGAAATCCAGATTGGTTGTTGGGTCTAAAATACATCTTTCTCAATAAAGCACTCTTTTGAAACGATCTTGGATTAAGAGTCATTGCTCAGGCATAAAAGAATGAGCCTGGCCCATGGCAGGCACCAAGAATTTCCAGGGATGATGTGGTCAGCAAGTCCAGTCCTACCTCTCGGACAGCTCTGGATTGGGGATTTTTTCTGAAGAGGTTCCTACAGCCCAGAGGGATAGGCTAAGACTTAAGCAGGGGCAGTGTAGTCTTACACACTCTGCTGCCTGCCTACTGGCAGGTGACCAGCAGGTCTTTGGACTTGGGACGTGAGGGGTGCATGGGAATAAGGTCAGCTGGAAACAGAGGTGGAGAGATGGAGGAAGCAAGAGGACAGAAAATCACAGAAACATGTCCAGCAAATGGGTAACACAAAGGTGTGCCTCCCCTACACAAGACACTCCTCCATACCCTCCACATCCCTTCATTTCCTGTCTCTTCTCAAGCCCTTACTCACTTTACCCTCATGCTCAAAATAGGATCTCCTATAAATGTCCAGATCCTGAGTTTCCGAAACCTATATATTTGGAATTATGACTGCATAGTCTACAGAGAAGTGTGCAGAAGGATGAGAAATATAGATCCCAAGGGCTTAAGATGCTCTTAGCCTGTCTCCAGCCATGTCTCACCATGGGAGAGGAGTCTCAGAATCTGGGGGGAACATCACAAACACACATGGTAGCATCACCCTGTCCTTCCCAGCTACCCCAGACAACAATCGCGTCACTACTACAGAGGATGAAGTTGGGAAGAAGCACCTCAAACCCCTGCACACGAGGAAGAAGCTTTCTATGCCCACCCCTCAAAACTCTTGTTCATAAATGGCTGTGGGCTATTCTCAGTCCAGGTCTTCTGGGCTGTGCCAGGGATCTGGAGCATCCTGGGGGATACAGGTGGGGTTTTTCTTGACAAACTCAAACCATGGAGGTTTAGAACTAGTCATAAAAACCCATTAGACAGACACCTGAAAAATAAGTGTGCTTGAAGATCAAGCATGTGGTAGATGCCTTCTGGCTTCATGTCCCAGGGAAATAAAGACTATGTCCAACAAAGCAAAGTCAGCTCCTCATTCAGCTGTACCTAAGACAGCCCAACAGGACTGGTGCAGCAGCTGTGTGGTTTGGACAGTAGTATGCACTCTGGGCAGTATGTACTGCTCAGTAGGAGAACCCAAAGAACTATGTTCACTTACGGAAACTTCATGAGAGAAGACTGCAGACAGCTTGGGCTGCTGGGCCACTGGGGTGGGTGAGCAACACAGGAAGAGCAGAAGGTGGCCTGGCACAGTGTTTTGGGTTATAACAATCCTGTCTACATACTGCCATGAGCTTTAAGGTATTACCTGGAGGAAGAGAACAGTTTGGGGAATGCTCCACTGACTCTTCTGGAAGATGAGCCTGTATTATTTACACCACAGGCTTAGTTATAGAATAAATAGGTTTTAGTGGCCAACTGAACTTCCCATTCTGGGAGTCCTGCAGGTCCTAGGGAGCATCTGGCCTATATTGAGTGTGGTACTAGCAGGCTCTGCTACCCACTGATCACATGACATAGAAGACCTCAGGTAGGCCGGTAGATGCGGGTGTTGAAGATGGACTCTGCAGTAGGCAGAAACCTGATGCCAGTTATCAATTAACTGGGCTCCTTTAAATAAATGGAGAAATGCCTCAAGGAGGGGCCGACTGCTTTAGCTTCCTCAGTCCAGCAGAGATTCCAGAGGACCTTCTGGACTAGTGTGTCACAAATTGCCCACTGTACATCCAGCCTTCCCAGCATACCCAGGGTGACTGCTCGGCATGGCACAGGCCTCGGGAATGGACCCACTTGTGGACATCGAGGATGAGAGACCCAAGTGGGACAACAAACTACAGTACCTCCTGAGCTGCATCGGGTTTGCTGTGGGGCTGGGGAACATATGGAGGTTCCCCTACCTGTGCCAGACCCATGGGGGAGGTAAGCTGCCTGCTTCACACCATGCCCACTCCATAGCATTTCCTACCCTCAACTGGCAACTTTCCCTTCTTGGAAATTATAGTTTGCTTTTATCCAAAGAATAGCTTAGTGTCTTTGAGTCCCATCCTGGTATCCGACTTTCAGGGTTCTTGAGTAAGGAAAGAATGTTCCACCATTGCTGCCTGCTACATGATGCCTTTCTTCTGGTTGCAAGCACCAGCGTCTGGGTTTCCCATCACCACCTTGGTGTTCAGCTAGACGCAGAGCTGATTTCTTCCTGATTCTTTGCATAATGTTATATATAGTTAGCTGCTTGGTTTCAACAATGATTCACCCCAAGTCAGCAGCTCTCCCTGAGAGAGCAGAGGTTCTGCAGGACACCTAGTACTATGAATACTTTTTTTTGACCATTAAACTGTCTACTTATGAGAGCCTATTACTTAGTAAAGGAGCCAAGTTCCCCCCTCCATACACACACAGAGCCTCCCTCTCTCAGGTGCTGTTTCTCTTCACATATCCACAAACTCATAGCACTCACACTGATATCGCCATACTGAGGGCACAGGAGGAGACAGACAGGCCATGCTATCCAAGAGCTAACATGGAGCATCCCCCAATCTTATCTGTAGGTATCATAGGACAGTTGTGACTTTGTGGGGCCAAGCTGGGATAGCAAGCTGACTTGTTACTCAGATTTCTCAGCTTCTCTAAGTTCTGGGGTCCCCAGGCCTCACAGGTCTGTCTTTCAACTCCATGGAGTCTCTGCATTGGTTGCTACAACACGGGGAGCATCATTTTCAGGGTCTACGGTTCTAAGCTCACTGCCTGGAAGCAGACAGGGGTGTGAGCTTGTGGGTCTGGCTGCTCTGACTAGGGAGCAAGACAGAGAAAGCTGTGGTGGAACTGTGTGTCATGTGTGGGTGGAACAGACCCTAACTCCCTGGGCTAAGAGCAGATAGAAGAACAGACAGAGCTGTCCCATCTGATAAGAAAGCACTTCCAAGATTCACGGTGTGTTGACCCTTTTGAAATCCAGACAAACAGGACCAAGGAGAGGGTAGTAGGACTTCTGTCAATTCATAAGGGTTTCCATGGGAATGGGAAGGGGCTAGGCATCTTGGCCTTGAATCTTCTCCAAACAGGTCTCTTAGGGCATTTCAGTAATGTAATTGGAAGGCCGAGATGGGAACACTGTTGATTCCAGAGGCAGCCTGAGATATGTAGTTCATATTAAATATGTGAATGTATGTATGTGTGTGTGTGTCTGCATATGTGTGTGTAGGCCAGTGGACAGCCTCAGCTGATGTTTTGTCTACCTTGTTTTTGACACACTATCTTTTAGTGACCTGAAAGTCACCAAGTAGGCATTGGCCGGATATCCAGCAAGCTACCAAGATCTGCCTATCTCTCTCTCCCCAGAGTTTAGATTACAAATGTGCACAGCCACAACCAGCCTTTTTACATGGATTCTGAGACTTGAACTCAGAACCTCATGCTTGCAAGATGAGCACTTTAACAGCCAGGCTATATCCTCAGCCTGTAAGATACTACCTTAAAAAAAATTAGCAACAAAGGCCCTAAAGTCTGGGTGGGCTCTCCATGTCACACCTGAGGCCTCTGCTACCCCTCTTTCTGGTAATGTTGTCAAAGTACACGCTGGGAACATGCACTGCATTAAAACCCTTCTGAGCACAACCTAAATGTGTCATTTTGTTAACCACACTGATGTGCTACAGGCATCCAGGAGCTATGGCCTCACCCTGTGTCTTTGCAGGGGCCTTCCTCATCCCCTATTTCATCGCCTTGGTCTTTGAGGGGATCCCGCTTTTCTACATCGAACTTGCCATTGGCCAGCGCCTACGGAGGGGAAGCATTGGAGTGTGGAAGACCATCTCCCCCTACCTCGGTGGAGTAGGTATGCTTCCTTCCCATACCATGCCATCTGCTTAGATCTCTTGGGGACCTCTTAATTGTGTCTGGGGGGCACACTTATGGTGAGAGACATGGCAGGCATAGGAAAACAGGGTAAAGGTAATCGGAAAGACACAGAAGCTACGGTGGCAGGCCATATGTAAGGGAAGGGATCCACTCATTCCTTACCTGGTCCTGGGTGCACTACCATGTCTGCAGGCCTGGGCTGCTTCTCAGTGTCCTTCCTGGTCTGCCTATACTACAACACCGTTCTCCTGTGGGTCCTATGGTTCTTCCTCAACTCCTTCCAATACCCGCTGCCCTGGAGCACATGCCCACTGGATCTCAACAGAACAGGTGAGAACCCACTGGGACATGGAAGTTCTAAGTGTGGGACTGGGATAGATGCAGATCAAGCTACAGAGCACATACTCAGGTCTCTGCCCTGCAGGGCAGGTTTGAAATCCAGTCCTTCACCTTCACTCTGGGCCTCTTCTACCTGCTGAGTCCAGAGCCATCTGGACAGATTAGTTCATAGAGGCACCTAGTCTCTTTCAGAGTTCTCCATCTTAGCCTTGGACCCAAAGAGAAACAAGAAAGGGCTCCTGGGGACTGAGGGGATGAATCAGTTGGCAAAGTGCTTGCCACAAAAGCATGAAGATCTGAGTTTGATCCTCAGAACTCATGTTGTATGTTGTCGTGTATGTTTATATTCCCAGTATTGGGAAGTTAAAAAAGGAAAGATCCTTGGGGCTCACTGGCTGGACAACCTAGCCTAATTGGTGAATATCAGGACAATGAAAAGACCTTGTCTCAAAGATGGGTTAAATTTCTAAGGATGATGCCCAAAGTCATCCCTTACCCTCCATGCACACATGTGCACATCACACACACACACACACACACACACACACACACACCCAAAGTCATCCCTTACCCTCCATGCACACATGTGCACATCACACACACACACACACACACACCCAAAGTCATCCCTTACCCTCCATGCACACATGTGCACATCACACACACACACACACACACACACACACACACACACACACACACAC
>NW_021605262.1:4733462-4865750 GCF_004785775.1 Grammomys surdaster | reverse complement strand
CACACACACACACACACACACACACACACACACACACACACACACACACACGGCCAGACAGGTCAGCTGTGAAGGGCTGGCCACGCTGAACTTACAGTTCTTGGCTAATGCTTGGGTCATGGTATAGACTAACCCCAAACCCTGTGGTTAGCCAGTGACAGTGATCTTGGCTCCAGGATTTGTACAGGAATGCCAGAGCAGTGGCACCGTGAGCTACTTCTGGTACCGGCAGACTCTGAATATCACATCTGACGTCAGCAACACAGGCACTATCCAATGGAAGCTGTTCCTCTGCCTGGTGGCCTGCTGGACAACTGTGTACCTGTGTGTCATCAGAGGCATTGAGAGCACAGGGAAGGTGAGCTGCACTGCCTGCATACTGAGAGTGAGGAGCTTTGTGTATCAGAGATGCTTTCTAGACTGACTCCTCTGTGGCTACTCAGTGCTTCCTTTTCCCAGTCCTGCCTGTGCTGGACCTGACCTGTATCTAGTGGGGATTGGCTTTCTTCTGTGCGTTTACACAGCATGTCCACCCTCCTCTGGGTGTATATGTCGTATATGTGCTCTTGTTGAAAGTATCCTGTTGGGTCTCTTCCATCCCATTCTGACCACTTTTGCCAATGTAACCACTCACACCAATGTACATGACTGGGAGCAGCTTTTCTCTCAGTGTCCCTTCTGTGAGACCCAGCAAACCACTGCTTCTGTGGCTCTTTCTCTGAAAAAACATAGGTCCCACTTGTCCTCCTTGGAGTGCTACAGAGCTGCCAAAAGCACTGACTGCTCCACTTCTATCCTGCCTCTACTCATCACCAGCTGATCCCACCTATCCTGTCCCTTTAAGAAGCTCCTCCTGTTTCTGTCTCCCTCTTCTTCCTCCTGTCTTGGCACTGCTCTTGCTTATAAAGTGTTAATAGCACAAGCATTGTCAGGCTCTGCTATAAACAGGGAATTGTCTTTCAGAGACGGAGAACAGAGACACTTCTGATTACATAGCTCCTTTGGAATGAGAGATTTTGGAAGTCTCCCATGTTGTCATGTGCAGGTTCTGTTCAGGTGGCCGTTTGGACCCTTACACCCAGGCTCTGCCTTTGACTGATGGCTGCAGAGCTTCTGCACAGAGTCCACACAGCCTGTCATGTTCTCAGCAAGCACTTGAAAATGTGGCAGCAGATTCTGTGGTCTGTGTCATGGGGTTTAGGACACACAAAGATAATTGTCCCTTGCAAGTCCTTTTCACATGAATGCTTAGTGAGCAGAAGCCTGAAATACCAGCTGAAGACCTGTGCTGGGCCAGTGTAGGAGGGGAGAGTGTGGGAAGGAATAGACAGGGCCTGGTCCTGTGGCCATCTGAAGTATTAGGGAAAAGAGGATGAGATAGAGGGTCTGTATCACATAGCAAGCGCCTGATGGGCTCTGAAGGAGGGTTGGAGAGAGTCTGAAGAGTTTAGAATGGCCGGGCGGTGGTGGCGCACGCCTTTAATCCCAGTACTCGGGATTAAAGTGTTTGGGATTGGCAGAGGCAGGCAGATTTCTGAGTTAGAGGCCAGACTGGTCTACAGAGTAAGTTCCAGGACAGCCAGGGATACAGAGAAACCCTGTCTCGAAAAACCAAAAAAAAAAAAAAAAGAGTTTAGAAGGATACAAGGTCAGAAACAAGGCTGCCTAAGAAAGATCAAATAGAGCCCCCAGCTATTGCAGAAAAGAGGTATAAAAAGAGGAAGCTGGAAAGGGGGGGCATGTAGAAGAGGCAGCTGTGGGTTGTGGAAAGGGAGGGAGAATTGAAGAGGGGAGTCTGGGATCTGAGAAGGAGGCTGAGGAAAGGGGACAAAGCCTGAGAATGAAGGAGAGGAGACTGAAGGATAAGAGGAAGGGCTGAGGGTGGGAAGGGGGGCTAGAGCAAAGAAGAAGAGGAGACTGAAGATGGGATATTTCTTTATGGAACCAGTCCTTGTTGTTGAGGGAGACCTGTGTGTCCTAGGACCTCAGTGCTCACCTCATCTGACTCCACATGGCTCAAATGTGAAAAAAGAAGGTATACCGGATCACTTGATGTTTGGCCATGAGCCCAAATCATGAATCTGACCTTGACCTGACCTCACATTCCCAAGCACCCACTTCTAACTTGGTCTCAGAAGAGTACTGGAACACAGGCCCTGAATGTCTACAGCTGCTCCTACAAAGGCTTTTTTGTGACACATGCCAGGACACATTTCATACTTTGTTATCCTCAGGTGATCTACTTTACAGCCCTGTTCCCTTACCTGGTGCTAACCATCTTCCTCATCAGAGGTCTGACCCTGCCTGGAGCAACAGAGGGCCTGGCCTACCTGTTTACTCCCAATGTAAGTAGACCTCATGCCTCCGGAAATCATGGCCAGGACATGTTGTAGGTAAGGGCTGCCAAGGTTTTGCAGGGTGAGGGCTCCCACAGGAACTAGGAGGGGCATCAAAGCATGCAATACTTAGAGCCAGGACAAGTAGGTAACTGAGTGGGAGGCACATAAAGGAAGGTAGGGAGCAACTGAGTGCAGGGCAGGGAGAGGCTGACTCAGGACCATGTGTCCTACATCGGGAACAGGTATTAGCCTCTGCCCTGCTCCCCATAACAGGGAGCTACAAGACTTAGGATGCCTGTACACATATATATTATGTGTCCTTGCAGAGTATTCTTTGGTGGCCTTTGTGTGAGGTTGTGGTCCATGAGAGTCCCTGTAGTAATGACAATCACACACACACACACGAACATATATATATATATATGTATATATATATATATATATATATATATATATACATACATATATATATATATCTGAACATAAGTATTTGAACATACACACACACCATGCACACACACATATATATACATACACACATATATGTATGTATATATACAGACACACAGACGCACACATATATATTCTGCTCCAAGGACCCTTCAAGGCACCCCAAAGTCCTGGGTCTGCAAGTTCTTGAGTTAGGGGATTGTCAGACTTACCTCAGAACTGGGTCTGGTGCTACCCCCAGGCCTGCTCATTTCTGAGATGTTGGAACAAGCCACACCCTCTTGCTCATGAGTATGTCAAATGTTTTGGAATAGTCAGATGGACCAGCTGGTACATTCTGCCCTCTGCATAATAAGGCCACCTCCGTTCATTCCAGATGAAGATTCTTCAGAATCCACGGGTGTGGCTGGATGCAGCCACCCAGATTTTCTTCTCCCTGTCCCTGGCCTTTGGAGGGCATATTGCTTTTGCAAGCTACAACCCACCCAGGTATGCAGCCTATTTGTGGTGTGGATGCCTTTACAGTTCCAATATTGAGCCAGCAAACCTGAGATAGACCTAACCACTTGGAACCACACTGTTGGATGAGGGAACTCATGAGAACTCTTAACCGCTGAGCCATCTCTCCAGCACAATTAGTGTGAACTCCAAGTGAGAATTTCATTCTGAGTAGAGCTTTTGTTAAGACTTCCTGAGGTATTACTGAAGACAAGGTAGGATATCCTCTAAAGGTTGCCATGTTGGGCCTTGGTGGCAGAGTCTACCAGAATACTCAGCTCACCCAAGGCTGGACAGAGCTGTAAGTGTTATGCTACAAAAGCAACTGAGGATGCTTCAGGAATCTTGGTGTCCATTTGGAAATAGCAGAGCACTGCACTGGGAAGGAGTGTACCATGTGACATGGTAGACCATGGTCAGATCCAAAGGAAGATGAGGATTTCACAGGCTTTCTTGGCACAGTGACCAATAAACAGTCGGAAGCTGATCAGACAGGATTAGTAGTTGTCCTTGCAGAAATATTCTTTGGTGGCCTCTGTGTGAGGCTGTAGCCAAGAAGAGTCCCTATACTAAGCAATTGTGCATGAACTTCCTTCTGTCACGACCTCTGGTTTTCCCTTTTGTTATGGCTGACAGACAGCTCCATTTTTAATGACTTATTTAAAATCAGTTTTTATTTTTATTAACATATTTTTAATGTGTATGGCTGTTTTGCCTACCGTGCCCACATGTGTACCTGGTGCCTGAGGAGGCCAGAAGCGTGTTAGATCTCCTGGACTGACAGCTGTTTGTGGGTGATGAGAACTGCACATGTGTTCTTTGCAAGAACAGCAATTATTCTTACCCACTGAGCTAGCTCTCCAGCCCCAGTAACTTCATTTTTGATGACAGTATTCACATGTCTTTCATACTGGGTAGGATGCTGACCCAAATATGTATGACATGTGCATGAACCATGAAAGCATACATATAGTGTTAAGCTTACTGGTCTCCTGAAACAGCCATGATGCTGACACATGCAGACACTGCTGCCAGACATCCAGTCTGCACACAGTACTCAGGGGGTAGTGCTACTAAGTCAAGCCACTGGGTCACACTATGACAGTCTCTACCAAACCAACTTTGTGTGATCATCCACCTTTCTGTGGGACAGAGGAGGTTTCTGAGTGGTTCTTCTCTACCAGCCTTTAGGGAAGGATATGTAATCTGGGTCCAAAGGAGTGTTTGTCATATTTTACTGGCCTGAATTCACTCAACATATACCTATACACATTCTTATTGGAAGACAGTCTTTAAAAACCTGCAGTCATATTCACCACTCCATGAATGTCCAGTCCCTTAGTGGCCCTGAGCTGGGTTGTAGTGGAGGAGTGTGGGGAGAGGCTGAAGTCATCCTGGGAGCATGAGATCAACCCTACCCCATCCTCCAGGTTCAGCGTGAGTATATCTCAGGCCAGAGAGGTGCTAAGGAGGGAACCATTCCATTTCCTCCTATAGGAAGCCTGGTTCTGACCCAGAAAGTCCCATGATGGCCATGTGCTTGTGTCCAGGAACAATTGTGAGAAGGACGCCGTGACTATTGCCCTGGTCAACAGTATGACCTCCCTGTATGCATCCATCACCATCTTCTCCATCATGGGGTTCAAAGCATCCAATGACTATGGGAGGTGCCTGGACAGGTGAGCATGGGTGCTGTTCTTGGATTTACAGGGCAAGGCCATCAGACAGATGCCCACAGTGTAGTCCACACATGCACAGAATACACAGCCATGTCCACTTTCTCCAGGGCAATGAGATGAATAGTGTCCTCTGAAGGTTCCTGTTCACCGGCAACCTCAGAATATGACTTGATTAGAAGTAGGTCTAAGAAGTAAGTCTACTTTTGATGGAAGTAAGGTAGAAATTGAGATGATGTAATCTTGGAGTAGGGTGGTCCTGAAGCAATGATAGATGTCCTTATGGGACAGAAATGGACACAGAAGAGACAGCTGTGACAGATAGGCCAAAGGCTATGATGCAACTGAGCAATGGCTATGGCCATTGGGTTGTAGAAGAGGAATTCATTGGCTGCTTTTCTCATCACTGACAAAAAATTACTTGGTAGAAAAAAACCTATAAGAGGGATTATTTTCCTCATGGTTTTAGATTCTAAATTTAGGAGGCTCAGTTCATGGTTGCTTGGTCTCATATGCTTAAGTTGAAAGAACATCAGGAATGTGTCTGTGGAGATTCCTCAACTCATTGTGAACAGAGATAAAGGAAACAGAAAGGATCCAGAAATAAACTCTCCCAAGGATACACTTCTAGTCACGGATTTCCTCCTTAAGTCTCTAGAACCTTTGAACAGCACTTCCAGCCTTGAGACTAGGATTTCACACATATCCTATGTGGTTGCTTTCCATTTCCACTATTACATCCCTCCTCAGAACCTAAGTCACATGGCTATCTCATAATGAAAGAGGCATCCAGTCTATGTCCAAGCATCCTCAAAGTCTCAACAGTTGTAACATGGCTTGAAAGTCAAAGTTCAGTCTCTACTGAGAATGGCACAAACTCCTAGCTGTAAGCAACTGTAATATCAAGAAGGGAGATAGTTTAAGATAAAAAGGGAAACATTCTCATTTTAAAAGGGAGGATCAGGGGATTAGCAAAGAAGGATCAAACCAAAGCAAGACTGAAAACTAGAAGAGGCAGATGTGAAATCCCGCATCTCTGTGTCTGGTACCCAGGACACGTGGTAGCGGTATGAGCTCTGAGAGGCCTGGGCAGCGCCACTTACACGGCCTTGTCAGCTGTAACTGTATGGCCTCTCTCTTGTACTGGTTCTTGTTGCCTGCAGCTTTCCTTAGCAAAAGTTCTAATTATCTCCAGCATCATGAGGCATCCACAGTAACCTAGGCTTCACCTTCACAGCTTCCCACGCTGTCTTCCCAGCAGCTGCCTGAATGAAGTGATCTCATTTCACCTCCTGGCCTCCCAGACTTTTCTTAGAAATCTAGGGTGGGGAAGGGGGAGGAGTCTTATCTGCCCTATAACTCCTATATTTTATATGCTCATAAAAGCAGAATCAACTGGATGATACCAAGGTCTGTTACCTCCCTACTGCCAGATCTCTCACTGATGAGGTGAGGATCTTCCTCCTCCTCCTCACTCATGCCCATGTAAAAATGCCCCCATTCTTGGTTCACAGCTAGAAATAACTTCCTCTTTCCAATTATGGCCAGCTACAGGTATCCACAAGACACCAAAAGATCCAGGAAAGTTGGAGTTCTCATTTGGGATTTGTTATTTGCTCCAGAACTTTCCCGGAGCATCGGAACATTTGCTGGATTGTAGAGCGTTCTGTCCCGTCCTCACTGGCCTTTTTCCTGCTCCTGCAGAAATATCTTGAGCCTCATCAATGAGTTCGACTTTCCAGAGTTTAGCATCTCCAGGGATGAGTACCAATCTGTCCTCATGTACCTGAATGCCACTCAGGCTGAGAGGGTGGCCCGACTTCCCCTGAAGACCTGCCATCTGGAAGATTTTCTGGATAAGGTACCCACAGGGACAGGAGGGAAAGGAGGGGTGTCCCTAGGAAGTCAGGGCCACTTAGGGAGCATGTGGAGCTGCAGAAGGCTGGGGTCATTTCCCAGGAACTACAAAAAAAGTAGCTCAGTCCATCTGCATCTGGCAGGATGACCTCAACATGACAACATTGTTGGGTTAGAGAACCTAGGAGGAAGTAGCCAGAGTCTGGTCATAGAGCCAGTGGATGCTGGGGACCCACAGGGACCAGACTAGGGATGACCACTCAGGGGAAGATTCTCAAGGCAGTAGTTCCTGACTCCTGACTCCAAGGTCATAGTTCCCTGTTCAACGGTTCCAAATTCCTTATTCAAAAAGAAACCTTTCTTTTCTCAGAGGTGTGCCTGTGGATTGTCTTCCCAGAAAGGCAGGGTAGCACTTCTGACACCAGAAGGCATGTATGTGTACTTAGGTCATGGTGTAGAGTGTTTACATGTCACAGTATGTGACATACATGTCATGGTGGGTGAGAGGGCACACAAATGTGATGCTGTGGCTCAAGCACACTTCACAGTGCAGGGTATACCTGTGTCATGGTTGAGGCATGTATATGTCTCAGCGTAGAGTACAAATATGTCTTAGTGAGGGTATACATGTGTCATGGTATGGGTGCATATGTATTACAGTGTAGGTGCACATGCGTCATAATGAGGGTGTGTATGTGCTATAGTGTGGAGCAGATATGTCATCCCATAGGGCTCATGTGTCATGGTATGGGGTGTGTAGTTGATGTTACAGTGCTATACACAAATCTGTGTGTGTGTACATAAGTCACTGTGAGTGTGTACATGTTACAGTAGAGCATTCACAGGTGATGGAATGGATGCACATGTATGTACATATTATGTGAACATATTATGTACATAATATGTGTACATATTATGATGCTATACACACATGTTTGTGTGTGTATGTACATATGTCACTGTATGTACATGTTACAGTGGAACATTCACAGGTAATGGTATGGGTACACGTGTATCATGATATGGGATATGTACATGTTATGATGTGAGGTGTGTGCTGTGTACATGTCCACAGCACAGACTTTGTGTTACAGAGTGCCTCAGGCCCAGGCCTGGCCTTCATCGTTTTCACAGAAGCTGTCCTGCACATGCCAGGCGCTTCTGTGTGGTCTGTGCTCTTCTTTGGGATGCTGTTCACCCTGGGTCTGTCCTCCATGTTTGGGAACATGGAGGGTGTCATCACACCACTATTCGACATGGGGATCTTACCCAAAGGTATACCCAAGGAGGCCATGACTGGTGAGTAATTGCCTGGAGGGCCTGTCCCTACTTTGGCCTGTTGTCCATCCTGCCTACTGTTCAACAGCCCATCTGGAAGCAGAGCTCGGGGGCCCATGTTCTTTGAGAAGGCTGTGCCAGGCTGACTTCTAGAATCTGTGAAGCCCTGGTGCCCCCAGGTTGGGGAGATAGTGAGAAGGAAAGGAGAGAGGGAAGGAAGATAGGAGTGAGGGTAAGGGAGAAGGAAGAGCTTTTTCTCCCCTACTCTTATGCAAGCTGAACCCCATTCCTAGCAGGTCCTCCCTGTTGTCTAGCCCAGCACCTGGCAGGGGTGGGGAGGACCAAGGGAGAGGGCATGGATATCCAGGGCCTCCTGGCCCTCCACCCCACTGTCTCTCACTCTGCTTACCTTTGTCCCCAGGGGTGGCCTGCCTTATCTGTTTCCTCTCAGCTATCTGCTTCACACTTCAGTCTGGAAGCTACTGGCTGGAGATCTTTGACAGTTTTGCAGCTTCTCTGAATTTGATCATCTTTGCCTTCATGGAGGTGGTGGGCGTCATTCACGTTTATGGGATGAAACGGTGAGCTGTTCCTATGCCTCACCAGGGCATGGCAGGCAGTGGTATTGTGGTGCAGCGTATGTACGCACAGCTGTCCGGATCTTGGGGAATCCTCTGAGATAGTACCCTAAGATCCAGGGTGGGGTCAGGGTGCCTACTGCTCTTGATTTTTAAGGATGGGCTGTTCAATGAGGTCATACAAGGAAGCCTGAGCCAGTGTCTTCTGCAGGTTCTGTGATGACATTGAGTGGATGATTGGACGGCGGCCCAGTCTCTACTGGCAGGTGACATGGAGTGTGGTGAGCCCAATGATGCTGTTCGGCATCTTCCTGTCCTACGTTGTCCTTCTGGTACAGACACCGCCAAGCTACAAGGCCTGGAACCCCCAATATGTAGGTCCTTCCCATAATCCTGTGGGGCTCCCTGAGGCTTGACCTAGCACCCATGGTACTACCCACAGCTTAGATGACCTACAGATGGCAGTGTAGTCTGACCACTTCTGGTAACTGGGAAATTAGAGATGTAGATATGATGGTTACCTATAAGGCCTGACGCTGCTGGCATTCCAAGACAAGGGCTTTGGTAAGCAGAGTGGATTCCATGGTGTCTAGACTCTAGGGCAGTTGTTCTCAACCTGAGAGTCATGACCCTTTGTGGGGAGGGATGCGAAAAGCCACTTCACAGGGTCACCTAAGATCATTGGAAAACACAGATATTTACATAATGATTCAGAACAGTAGCAAAATTATAAGGTAGCAACAAAAGTGAGTTTATGGTTGGGGGTCACCACAACATGAGGAACTGTATTAGGTCATGGTGTTAGGAAGGCTGAGGACCACTGCTCTTGGGACATCATAGGTCCTAGTAGCCTCCTTGTTAGGGACATGGCCTCATTTCACTGTCTCGGTGTGTTTGGGGACAAACAGTCAGAAAAACTGCCCATTTTCTATGTGTGAGAAGACGAGTGACGAACAGAGGGTGTCTTATGACTATCAATATGACCCCAGTCTTTGCCCAGTCTCCTAAGGCAGGGTAGTCTCTTCCAGCTGTGAGTCCTGTCCTTTACCCAACTGCCTGGTCCTCTGAGGCACAAGTGCCCAGTTCATAACTTCACCTGCACCTGTGTCTCTCCTCATGATGAGAGCAATCCTTTCCAAGTCATTCCTAAAGAAAGACTCCAGCAAGGACCAGAAAAGTAGGCTGTATACTTGAGAGATTTTCATGAGAACTGTCTCATTAGATGTACCTTTTACTTGCCCACACAAACACACAAGAAGCATTTGAAGTTGGGTGAGTGGTGTTGCCATGTCACAGAGGAGAAAGCTGGGGACCAAGAGTGATAGTGGTACAGACCCAACTGGCCTCTTGGTGGTTCCCACCCTCAGGAAGGGCTGGGGGTAGAGGAAATTCTGGATAAACTTCATTTTCTCAAGTATCCATGTGCTCACTGTTGTTACAAGAAGTGTGTGTGTGTGTGAAGTCGCCACTTATGTTGGTGGTGACCAAGGATCAGCCTGGCTCCACTTGGAGATGGGTGGTATGGTCTCTGTCAGGACACATATCTAAGCATGCTTTTTTGTACCCACAGGAACATTTTCCCTCAAGAGAGGAGAAGCTCTATCCAGGCTGGGTGCAGGTCATCTGTGTGCTCCTGTCCTTCCTGCCCTCACTGTGGGTCCCTGGAGTTGCTCTGGCTCAGCTACTGTCCCAGTACAAACGGAGGTGGAAGGATACTCGTCTGGAAAGTGGTCTGAAGCTACAGGAGAGCAGAGGCTGCTGAGTCGAAGAGCTAGGGTAGATCAGGGTTGGGAGGAAGACCTGTGCCACTGAGATGCAGCCTCATTATACTCTGTCCACTACTGAGACCACGTGATTATTGCTTTCCCATCTTTCTGTATGGTGGAAGACTCATAGACTCAGGGTAGCTTTGTGTTGCCCAGTGGGAGTCTGTGTGATGCCTTCCCTCCAAAGCTAGGTCTCACAGGGTGCAGGCTGTGTGGACATGGCTTTCTCCTAGAATCCATGCTGATTTGGGTAGCCCTGAGTGTACTTGGTTGGCCTAGTGGCAAGACTGTGGGATCCCTTTCCTCTGAATGGCCTCTACATTACTAATTTTAGAAATCCAGACCTAATGCTGGTCTTCAAAGGAAAGCTGAGCTTAGGAGGAGGAGCCTGACAGGAAGGAAACTCCTTCCTCCTCCCATATCATCCTAGTGTTACCACATCTATAAAGAGAGAGACCCACAGGTGCAGATACCAGACCATTAGAGGACCAAGTATCCCATGCCTACACTCATTGCCGCAGGGGTGAGGTGGTCACAGCTGAGGAGGTGTTGACTGCACCCTGACTCACCAGACATACTGTTGTTTTTATTTTTCAAGCATTTAATTTTTGCTTGTCGAGAGGGTACAAAATGGCTCCTGGACAGTCAGTTTCTACTTTCTCTTGAGAGTGATAACCAGTTATTCACTCACATCTGTTCACTGACTGGGACTCTTCACTAGCAGGCCTCTGCAGCTTTGTAGCACAGCCGTGGCTGCAGAGTCACAGCAGGGCTCAGAGAGCCCCTTCCCCGCTCCTGTTCTGTTTTCTGCCACTTCCATCAGGACTGTGAAACCAGGGTCATCTTTGAAACCTGGGGACTTGGGCAAGGATGTTCACTTCTGGCCATCTATACCAACCGGTGGCTTTGTGATGTCAGTAACTTCCCAGGCACAGCAGACCCTGGTGCTTTGGGGGGGAGAGGGTAGGTGGGGGGGAGAATGACAGTGGTACTGTCCACAGCGCTGACATTTTAAGCAAGAAAGGTTTATGTGTGTGGAAATGTGGCTCTTACTCGAAGCCATCTTTGTCAAGGCTAGCCCAGAATCCAAAGTAAACATGAAAGTCTCTGTGGCTGTTCACATGTATATCCACTGAGCACTATACACAGAATGAACCCCAAGGTGCACAACGGAAAATACTCAAGCCTACAGAGGGTTAAATCCTGCCCTTGGTCCAGTATCATGGACTATGACAACTGTCCATGCCTATCCATTCTGCCTTTGATAAATACTCTTGATAAACAGGAGTATAAGAGGCACCTATCTTTATACAAGGTATTTTATGTCCATATCATGTTTCAAAATTGGGTTGTCATAGGGGCCTATTATCAGGGAAATAATTTCAGTGTATGACATCACAAAAGCAGGGTGGGCTCTCCCAGCACCTTGGAAGAATATGCCTTCTTCCAGGACTGAAATGAAAGCATAGACCCTAGAATTTGGAGTCCTGCTTAGCCACAGAGAGCAAGGGCTTGTGTGCTAACCTCTTCAGAATAGTCCATTCTGCATACATTCTTGATACAGCTCCGAAAATATCCAGGTAGAAGGAAAGACGGACAAGAGGTATGTCCAATAGGTGACTTACAGGCAGACATACCAACAGATGGGCAGTCCAAACCATCAGAGGTTGGTCAACCTCTATCAAACAGACTGATTGTTTGGAGCCTCTGATGAGTGCCTGGGATATTGGGGTGGCTGCCAAAAGTACTATCGAGGATGAGATGAGCAAGGGGTTAGACTGCAGAGCAAAGGTGAATGAGCTGAATCTGCATGACCATATCTATATGCAAAATATTCTCAAGTTGACCTTACCCTTGAGAAAACCATGGGTTAGGCCTGTCCAGCAAAAACCAGACCACAAAACATGCAACCTGTAGGAACACACTACTTCTCAGGGCAACAGTGTCAACATAGAAGAAATGAAGCTGCTATGAATAACCTGTGAACTCTGGGATAGACATAGAGTCCATGTCTTCCTCAGCCACATGAAACTCACCCTTCTCTCAGTGTTTTTCTTCAGCCTAGCTCTATCCTATGACTAAGGTTAGGATTATACCTGGAGAGGTGTTCATCTATACTCTAGGGTGAAAGGTAATTGTGTATCCCAGGCAATCCTGAGAGCACATGCTTAGACAATAAGTCAACTTACTGTATGAGAAGCAGCCCCCTCTTATAACAGGTGGAGCTGGAACTCATTGTGAAAGACATCTCCATTGTGACTAGGGAGTGAGTCTGTAAGTTTGTGGGTAGCAGCTCTGGCTGGGCTACAGAAGTGGCTCTGTTGTCAGGAAAATGAGTTCTCTTTGGGTTCTTGATCTCATTAATAAAATAATTAAAAATGGACTCAGAAGGCAGCTTGAGGACATTTTTTTAAAAAATTAAAGTTTGAGAGAAAAACAATATAAACAAGAAAATCCTAGTACTGCTAAAGGATGGGAGATGGAGAAAAGGCTATACCTTTTAAACTAGGCATGGATAGATATAGAGAAATAGAAAAATCCCAGAATCTCAGGGAAAGCGTATTTAGGGGTGCCAACTTACAGATCTGAATTCAGGGGGTATTCTATTCTAGGATTGCTCCAGTGATAACGTGGCTATAAATAGAAATATAGCTTACTAAGAAAACGAAAGTACTCCCAAGAATGAGACTATGCTAGTAAGCTTGGAAAAGAACCCAAAGAACACTGGAGCAAGCGGCTTGTGGCTCTTTATTGGACATTCATGTAACACTCAGCTCTCCTAAGTTTGTGCATCCCACTCATGATCCATTTCTTAGAAAAAGTCCAGGTGAAGAAAGACTCCAGTCTTCCTCTGAAAAATGGCTTCTTTCCCATGTCATTCTTGATGTTCCAGCCAGTCTCTGTCCCCTGCCACATGTCCCCACACTGGTCCTCAGAAAACCAGAAGCTCATCCCAAACATATCTGTACTCTTTACTGCCATGAAGGCCCCGAGTGTTGAGTCTTACTGAGCCAGGATTGAGGCAAACTGGACACCACCTGTCCTTTGCTAGTCTGGTTGGTAGTGCCTTCATTCCTGGGCTTGGCCCTTTCCTTGAACTCAAAGACAACAATGATTGTCTTAGTGTTTCTACAACCCAGCTCTGCTTAGCTTTCCCTTTTACCGATCCCTGTGATGATCTCAGACCCACACAGATAGAACAGGATGATCCATACCTACAGGTCAACAGATCAGCCCCTTCACTCCATATGTAACTTTAGTTACACCTCATGATCAGATAGCATAGTCAGTTTCTGGGGAACCAACACATCTTTGTTATCATTGTTTTGCTCACCACAAGTGTGCTGGCTAGTTTTATGTCAACTTGACACAAGGTAAAGCCATATGAGAGGAGGGAACTTCAGTTAAGAAAATTCATTCATAAGACTGGGCTGTACACAACCTTGTAGGGCATTTTCTTAGTGATTGATGTGGGAGGGCCAAGTTCATTATGGGTGGGGACACTCCTGGGCTGGTGGTCTTGGTTCTGTATCAAAACAGACTGAGCAAGCTATGGGAAGTAATCAAGAAAGCAGCACTCCTCATGGCCTCTAAATCGACTCCTGTTTCCAGGTTCCTGCCCTATTTGAGTTCTTTTCCTGACTTTCTTTAATGATGAACAGTGATGACAGTTGCTTTGGTCATGATGTTTCATCACAGCAATAGTAACCCTAACCAACACAATAAGATCTTAGAGGTGAGAGGGACTTTGAAAAGTCTGTCAAGTTTTGGGAACTTTCTTTAGTTCTATAGTATCCTTCTCAGGTTGTCTTAGTTACGTTTTTTTATTGCTGTGAAGAGATATCATGTCCAAGGCACCTCTTATAAACAGAAACAGTTACTTGGGGCTGGCTTGTAGTTCAGAGATTTAGTCCATATCATCATGGCAGGAGGTATGGCAAAGTGCAGACAGATGTGGTGCTGAAGAGGGGCTGAGAGTTCTACATCTGTATTCTCAGGCAACAAGAAGGAAGATTGATACTGGGCCTCAGCAGGAAAATTCAAACCCAACCTGAAGTGACATACTTCCTCCAACAAGGTCACCATACTTCAATAAGGCCACATCTCCTAATAGTACTCCTCTCTATGTGCCCATGGGGACCATTTTCATTCAGATCACCACACAGATGAACACCTAGGTGCCAAGTTTTGAGCCCAGTGTGTGAGTGTTCAAAGAAAGTCAGAAAGGAACTCTTACCCTGCAGGAGAGCTCATGACTGGCTCCATTGACCTTGCTGTTCTTTGACTCTGTGTGCTTGTTTGTGAGGTCAGAGAACAAAGTGTCTTTCCTCTGTCCGTCTTAGGGTTTCTATTGCTATGACAAAAACACCGTGGCTAGAAGCAAGTTGGGGAGGAAAGTGTTTACTCAGCTCACACTTCCAGATCATAGTCCGTCACTGGGAGAAATCAGGACAGGAACCCAAGCAATGCTGGAATCCGAATGTCAGAGCTAATGAAGAGGCCATGGAGGGGTGCTTCTTACTGGCTTGCTCCCCATGGCTTGCTCAGCCTGCTTTCTCATAGAACTCAGTATCACCAGACAGGGATGACAGCATCCATCATGAGCTGGGCACTCCCCCACTGATCACTAATTGACAAAATGCCTTAGAGCTGGATCTTACGGAGGCATTTTCTCGACTGAGGTACCTTCCTCTCTGATGACTCTAACTTGTGTCAAGTTGACACATAAAACCATCTAGTACACCATATTTTAAAAATTATTTGATTTGATCTTTAGACAGGGTCTCTTGCTGGCCTGGAACTTACCAAGCAGGTGTTATTGGAGCATCCAGGGAGTCAGTCCAAGGATTCATTTGTCTCCACTGAGACAGTTCTGGGATTGAAAGCATGCACCACTACACCTGACTTCCTTGCATGGGACAGACACTTTGCTTACAGGAACACAGAGAGAAGAGGAGGAGGGGGAGAGAGGGAAGGAGGGAGGGAGGGAAGGGGAAAGAGAGGGAGAGAGAAAGGGAGGGAGAGAGAGAGAAAGAGAGAGAGAGAGAGAGAGGGAGAGAGAGAGAGAGAAAGGGAGGGAGAGAGAAAGGAGAGAGAGAGAGAGAGAGAGAGAGAGAGAGAGAGAGAGAGAGAGAGAACTTCAGCTCAGATCTAGAAGAGCCCCCATAACTTTGCCATTTTTGTTTCACCCTGAGCAGATCTGACAGTTGAAGAAAGATCTCAGTAACTTTGTGATTTGGGCCCATCAGAACATGAGCCTTTAGCCAGGCCTTAACAATTTGGTAGGAATACAAATGGTCTTGAGAAGAGCTGGAACTAGAGCAACATGACTAGAGATAAGATCCTGTCACCTCATGAGTTTGTCAATGACATGATGTTACTGGAGCACCCCGAGAGCCTGGGTATGCCCAGGACAGGTGGAAGATTTCTAGTCTTGTGCTGAGCTGTGACTTTGCCTGGGATTTCCAAAGCCTATTTTGATTCTGTTACTGAGTGTCCTCTGCCCTGGGATGGGGTTGGCTCCGACAGGCTGGCTGCCAGGAGCTCCAAACATATACCCTCCATATGGAAGTTCCAGGAATCTGGGTGCATTTATGATCCACTCCCTGGACTTGGCTCTGCTGTAAATGCCTAGGGCTTAGTCACTTGGATACACTAAAAAGCAGCAGATGAGCAAGGCGATGCCGTAAGGGCCAGCTGAAGCCAATTAGGCTGCATCAGCACTGGGAGCTCAAGGTACAGTGGCCCCACCAGTGATAACCTGGAGTTTCCAATTGCTCAAAGCTAATTGGTGGTGACTGAGACATCAGTGAATCCAGCTCAGTCAGTCCCTTTGGAATTGGAGGGCTGTTCTGTACACTTCTGTGCCCTTTATGTTGGTAATCCCGCTCCTCAGGTTATCTGTAGGCTGTCTTTTGAATGACATTTGTCTAGCTTTACTAAGTCCTGCTGTCTCTCCCGGGAGCTGCTGTGCTAATCTATGGGGACAGGTGGTATCTCAGCAGAGTGGACAGGAGGGCCCTGACTGATGGATATCTCCTGGTGGATATGGGCTTTAGGAATGAGGACAAACCCATCCTAGGTGTTCCTACAAACTCTACAGTAGGGGCTCATGGCACAAAAGCAGGGGTGGGGATCAGAAGGCCAGAGTCACCAGAGGCCCCCAGCGATTTCTACCCTTCAGCATATCCATAGCCTTGCTGATACCCTAAGTTATGTTCCTGTAGCCTTGTCCTCCTGTGTTTTCCCCAACCGCCTGAACACTCCAACTTAACCCTGAACAGAGCCTGTGGCTGTCTGATCCACCATGGGGCCAGAACAAGGAAGAGCCATGTATATTGGTGGTAGTTTTGTTTGGGTCTTATTTAGGCAACCATATTGTTTAGGTATAATAGGTTTTCTGATCCTCTGGCTCTTACAATCTTCTCGTCCCCAGATCCATTATGTCCCCTCAAGGGTTGTGTTGTAGATGAATCCATTGGAGCTGGGTCTTTGTTTTAAGCAGTTTGTAGAGTCATGGGTGTCTGTGATGGTACCTATCTATTGCAAACAAAAGCTTCTTTGATGAAGGATAAGAACTACACTTAAGAGCCGGGTGGTGGTGGCGCACACTTGGGAGGCAGAGGCAGGCGGATTTCTGAGTTCGAGAGTTCGAGGCTAGCCTGGTCTACAGAGCGAGTTCCAGGACAGCCAGGGCTACACAGAGAAACCCTGTCTTGAAAAAAAAAAAAAAGAACTACACTTAATATAGATATAAGGACAAATATCTAGCCCTGCAGTTATAAATTATGCTGGCTTAGTAAAGTGGCCATGTTAGGTACTTCTTAAATCCATGACCTCATTAATGTTGGGAAGTTGGCTAGATTTCTAGTACCAGGCATGGTCCCTCCTGTTAACATTTTACCTAGGCTTTAACATTCCATCTAGGCCTTAATAGTCTACCTAGACCTTAACAAATGAAACAGTCTTGAAAATCAGACTAGACAGCTGTTGGTTACTGCCAAGATATGAGTGCCACTGTTGCACCTTTATGGATACCCTGCCATGCTGGTCACCATTATGTTTTAAAGGTGGGTAGTACTGTATGCTTCCCTCCCTTGGCAGCTTGCTCAGCATCATCTGGGACAACGAAAGCTGGTCCTCAGAGAGGAGGCCTTCAGATCAGATCCAACTCAAATCCTCTGAGTCCTGTGTCCAAAGTCTTCAATAGGAACTTACCTTCAACTTCTGAGAGGCAACCAAGGATAACAATAGCCTATATTATTTTGGCTTCCCTTGATTAACTCAAAAGGGAGTTTCTCAATGTCTGATGCTAGTGCTTTTTCCAGGTAGTCTTCTGTAAATGTAACTTTTATTCTCCTGTAGTAATTGTCATCTCCGAGGCTTACTGCCTCTGTCTGCTAACCTAGGCCCAGTCCTGGAATCTTCTAGCCTCCATACAATCTTATTTAGGCTTAGAATGTTTTCGGCCTCTGAGACTTACTGCTGAGTAAGCTTTCCCTTTCTAGTTCTTTCTGAACTTTGGCTAGTTGGTTCAACTCAGCTGTTCTGGTTCAAACTCCTCTCCAAGTTGACTGATTCAATCTGGCTTCTCTCTCAGCCTCTGACTTTTTGCTCTGCTTGGCCTCAAACTAACTCTGGTAATCTGTTCTAATCTGGCTCCTTCTCATTCTCTGGCTCATTCTGTGTTCACCTGTATCTAGCTTGTTCTCTCTGCAACCAGTAAAACTCACTGCCCCAGTAAAACTGCCTGTTAGGACCTAGGTAAAATATTAAGGCCTAGAAGGAATGTTAAAGCCTAGGTAACATTTACCTGGCTAGCCTGCTATTATAAGGAAATGTTCTCATATGTTTCTGTTAACTAGGAAATTTTCTATCCCAAGATTGGTTACATATTCTGTTATGTTCTATGCCTTTGGAAACCAATCATGATAGAAGTCAACAGAACTATTTTGTAGTTACCTACAATAAGATAGGACCCAAACCAATTACCCAACAGCACTTCCTATACCTTTGTATAAGCTTTTATGGTATAAACTGCCTCTGAAATGGACCCCAACCTAAGAGAGATACCTGTATTAATATAAGAAACTATTTGGAATAAGACTTCCATTTTGAGCCGGGCGGTGGTGGCGCACGCCTTTAATCCCAGCACTTGGGAGGCAGAGGCAGGTGGATCTCTGAGTTCGAGAGTTCGAGGCCAGCCTGGTCTACAGAGTGAGTTCCAGGACAGCCAGGGCTACACAGAGAAACCCTGTCTCGAAAAAACCAAAAAAAAAAAAAAAAAAAAGACTTCCATTTTGAATACTAAAGTTGTGTGCTAAGGGATAAGCCACATCACAACTGTAAACAAGTTTGTACAGTAAATAATACAATCTTGGGGTTCACAGTGTGATCAAATATCTTGCAACAGTCTCTGGATCTTGGAGGGAGCACTGTCAGCTAGTTCTCTCTCTCTCTCTCTCTCTCTCTTTCTCTCTCTCTCTCTCTCTCTCTCTCTCTCACACACACACACACACACACACGCATGCACATGCACAAATTCAGGTGGGGTTTTCTACACACTACCAATGCAAACTGAGACCTTGGCATGTTTATTAGGTATAGCACAGGGGAAACGGTTAGCTCAAACATTTAGGAGGAAGCTGCAGTTGCTAATCTTTGTACACACTAGTCATCTTCATAAACACTCATACTTGACATCTCGAGGAAAGCTTTGCTATTACTCTTGAGCTTGGCCAATTTGGATAATGGCTTTGCTATGGGTCTGAGGCGTGGAACCCTCCATGACCATGCCAAAACATATATTCCTCTTACTCCCTATATCCTCTTTCCCATGGTATCTTTTTACTTTCCTAGTTTCTGCAGTTACTCCACATTCTATAGTGACATATGAAGTTTTTGAACTAGGAATCACAGATGAGAGAGAACATGTGACATTTGTCTTTCTGGATATGAGATATTACAACCAGTCTAAGCTTATCCCTGATTAGCTTACAAATAAATGAGACTCAGACATTGGTTGTTTTATTTGGTTTTGACAATTTGTGGGGAGTAACCCCTAATACTTTTCTAATTTCTGGCTTTACTACCTCCCCTGTGGTGTACCCCAGATACTTCCTGTTTCTCCTGGCCACATGCTCACGGTCCATCTCCCCTTCTGGCAGCTTCCTCCTTTCTCCTCCTTGTTCCTCCTCCACCCCCAACCAGGTAACTCAAAACCTACCTTCCTTTAAGCCCTCACCCCCCAGTAATTGGCTATAGCCACTTTTATTTAACTAATAGTTGTAAATCAAGGAACAATGTACCACAGAAGCTTGTAAATGTGAGAGTTCATTGGTAGGTCTAGCCCTTCAGGTACAGAATTTAGCATCACAATACAGAGCAACTGGCCAAACTTCAACAAGTTACCCCACTTGATATGATATTTTCTAGTTTCTTCCATTTACCTCCAAATTTCACCCTTTCATTTTTTTTCTACAGCTGAATAGTATTCATTGTGTATACGTACCACATTTTTATTATCCATTCTTCTGTTCAAAGACGTGTAGGATCTAGTCTCCATTTCCTAGCTGTAATTAATAGACCAGTAGTGAACATGGCCATGCAAGTATCTGTGAAGGACACTAAATACTTTGGGCATATGCCAAGTAGTGATGTAAGTGGATCATGTGTACAGTTTTGGTAGATTTGTTTTTAGATTTTTGGTAATCCTCTATGCTGATTTCCACAGCTGCTACACTGTTTGTAACCCACAGTGAATGTATATAGTTTTGCCTACATCCTCATTGCAGGGATCCTCATATTTTTTGTGGTTTACTGACCTTAGTTTTTCTGACCAGGGTGAGATAAAATGTCAGTTTTTCTCATTTGTATTTTCTGAATTGCTAGGAATGATGAACACCTTTGAGTTTTCAAAAGCCATTCTTAGTCTTTCTTTTGAGAACTCTGATCAGATCGTATGCACAGCTCATATTCTGAATGGCTCATTTGTCTTTGGACTCTTTGACTTTACAATTCTGTATATGGTATGGGTATTAATCCTGTTAGATATATAACTGACAGATTCCCTCTCACCATTGCCTTCCCTTTTCTTGACTGTTTCCTTAGCTCTGCAGAAGTGTTTTAGTTTTATGAGGTCCCACCTGTCAACTGTTGGCCATAATTCCTGGGCAAATGAAGTCCTATTCAGAAAGGCCTTGTCTACACACTTATCTTGTAGAGTAGGGCGAATGTTTTCTTCTAGCAGTTTCAGGCTTCATATTTAGGCTTTTGGATAGTCTTGGCTGTCCTGGAGCTCACTCTGTAGATCAGGCTGGCCTAAAACTCAGAGATCTGCTTGTCTCTTTCTCCCAAGTGCTGGGATTAAAGGCATTTGATACCACTGCCTGACAGTGTTTTTTATTTTATTTTTTCTGTCTTTTATTTCTCTGAAGAATGTTGTAGCGTTTTTACTAAGCTGGTGCAGCATCTGTAGATGCCTCTGGGATGGTTATATTTTCATAATAGTAATTTTACCACCCTGTTAACATGTGAAGTTCTTCTGTTTTCTAGTCTCTTCCTTAAGGGATTTATAGTTTTCATGGTGGGACTCTCTCATCTCCTTTGTTAGGTGTTGTGGTCTGAAGGCAAATGACCCTAATAGGTTCATATATTTGAATGTTTGTCCCCTAGTTAGTGGAACTGTTTGAAAAAGATTAGGAGTTGTGGCTTTGTTGGAGGAGGTGTGTCACTAGGGGTGGGCTTTGAGGTTTTGGGGTTTTGTTTTTTTATTTTTAAGATATTTATTTATTTATTTATTATATATGAGTAAAATGTTGCTGTCTTCAAACACACCAGAAGAGGGCATCAGATCCCATTACAGATGGTTGTGAGTCACCATTTGGTTGCTGGAAATTGAACTCAGGACCTCTGGAAGAGCAGGCAGTGCTCTTAACCGCTGAGCCATCTCTCCAGTCCCGTGGGCTTTGAGGTTTTAAAAGCTCATGCCAGACCTACCGTCTGTCTGTCTGTCTGTCTGTCTGTCTGTCTGTCTCCAGTTTCTCTCTGCCTGGTACTTGTGGATCAGACTCGAAAGCTCTCAGCTACTGTCCCAATGCCTTGTATGCTTGTCATTGTGCTCCCTGACACGAGGTTCATGAACTAACCCTCTGAAACTGTAAACAAGATTGCAAATAAATGCCTTCCTTTATAAGTTGCCTTAATCATGGTTTCTTCACAAAAATAGAACAGTAATCAAGATAGAAGTTAGTATCAGGGACTGGGATGTTGCTGTACAGGCTTCAGCATTCTGTTGTTTGGAGAAATAGAAAAGACTTTGGACTAGAAAATCAGTTAAATGCTGTAAGTGTGTGTGTGTGTGTGTGTGTGTGTGTGTGTGTGTGTGTGTGAACCGGCTGTCCTAGTCGGAGCATGGAAGACGGTCGTGCTGGCTGAGAGCAATGTGGATCATGGAGGCTCAGGTTTCAGAGGGGGGGCATTATTAGCAGCTAGGCTACAGACCATACTTGTGATATTTTGGCAAAGAAAGTGGCCGGTTTTGTCCTTGCCCTAAAAATCTGCCTGAGGCTAAATTGAAAAAATTTTGAACTAGCATCTTTGGCAGAGGAGATTTTAAGATAACCTAGTACTGACTGTGTTACCTGTCACATAGTTATTTGTGACCACTCTTATGTAGAGCTACACTGAAAAAGAGTAAGAGGGCTAAAAACAAATATATAGTTTAAGCCAATAAAGAGCTCCAGCAGACAATGAAGCCTTGTGGGAAAAAAAAAGGAAGCCCTGATGATAAATGGGATAAAGAAAGTGGTGCGCCTTCAGGGAGGAACTCCACCCAGTTAAACCTGTAACCTCTGAAAGGCAAAGGCCACTTAAAAACTAAAATCACCAACAGATCTAAGCCTAGGCAAATGCAAGTCATGGAGGGGGCCAGGCTTTAGCCCAAGCAAGCAGAAGAACTTGACAGCTCCAGCCACAATGTTACTGCTTTATCAAGGAAAATGTAGGTGGAGAGGAGCCCTGGGATCCTCTTCTGTGGTTAGGGAAAGCAGCTGAAGCCAGGCGTGTACCAGGGGAGTCTCTTCATGGAGACTTGGAGAGGCTATTACATGGAACTGTGGGCACATTGAGACTCCAAAATGTTGGAAATGCCAAAGCCATGGGACATCTGGCAAGGAGAGCTGCAACCAGGGTATGGAACCAGCCTAAAGGAAAGAAATGTGTTTCAATCCACAAAGCTGGAAGGAGTGGGATATGGAGAGATATCTAATACACCCTTTGGCAGTGGGCACAGAGATACAGAATTTGGAATTTGTCCTGCTGGGGTTGGTTTTGCTTTGGTCCAGTAGTTCCTCACTAGGCCCCCTTTCCTCTATTTTTGAAACAGTATATTCTGTGCCATTGTATGTTGGGAGTATATATAATTTGTTTTTTTATTTTATAGGAGTTTACAATTAAGAGATTGCCTGAATCTCAGAAGAAACTTTGGACTCCTGCAACCTCAAGCAAGAGTTTTCTGTATAGCCTTGGATGTCCTGATTAAGCGGGCCTTGAACTCAGGATACTCTTGCCTCTGCCTCCCAAGTGCTGGGATTAAAGGTGTATGCCACTACCACCCAGCAGGGACTTTAGATCTATGGGGACTTTGAGTTACACTAAATGCATTTTACATTATGATGTGGCTACAAGACTATGTGATCCAGGGAATGGAATGTGGTGGTATGAATGAGAATGGCCCCCATTGGCTCATATGTTTGAATGTTTGGTTCCCAGTTGGTGGAACTGATCAGGAGGTGTGGCCTCATTGGAGGAGCTGTGCCACTGGGAGGAGGCTTTCAGGTTTCCAAAGACTCACCATTGCAAACTTGTACAGCCACTATGGAAATCAATATGGCAGTGCCATGTTGTAGTTAGTATTTAAAAATGTGGTGCCTGGCCCAGGCTGTTACCAGAGAGCTGCCATTTCCCCCACGGCTCTGGTTCTGGACCGCGGCTCTGGGTAGCTTGAAACACCGGCCCTGACATCCACAAGAAGCCAGTGTGGCGGCTGGCTCTGCCAATCCACTACGCTGTCCACAATGCTTGGCTGAGCCCTGACAATACCTGCCATCCTCACGGTACCCATAGAAATTAGACTCTTAGAGCTTACAGGGTATCCAATATGTTTGGAAATGCTCAATTAACCAGATGCCCACACAATTGGAATTGTTAACCCAATTAACTAACCTATATATGAATAACTACCTGAGGCTAAAGACATGGCAGACGTCTCCAGCCATCTTCTCTCCTCCTCATCCCTCTTTCATCTCCCCCCTTCCTCTCCTCTCTCTTCACTCCTCCCACATTAGCTCCTCCCCCATCAGCTCCACTGCAAACAATGTAGCAGCAGCAGGAAACCATCCTGCTACAGTGCCACTGTGGAAATCAATATGGCAGATCCTCAGGAAATCCGGAATGATTCACTTGTACCACTGTTGGGCATATACCCAAAGGACGAGTTATCTTATCACAATAAAACTTGTTCAACCACGTACATTACAGCTCTACTCATAATAGCCTGAAACTGGAGACAACCTAGATGACCCTAGATAGAAAAATGGATTAACAAACTGTGGAAAGTTTACACAATGGAGCATTACTTAGACATCATAAAAAGAGACATCATAGAATTCACAGGTAAATGGATGGAACCATACTTCATCCTGAGTGAAGTATCCCAGACTCAAAAAGACACACATGGTATGTATCTACTTATATGTGGATATTAGTTGTGAAGTCAGTGATAATCAAGCTTCAAACTAAACAACCACAGAGGTTAGGTATAGAGAATGGGACTAGGGGTGGGCACATGGATCTCCCTGGCTGGGGAGATAGGATTGATTTTATGGGTGGACTGGGGGCTGGAGAACAGGAGGATCAGGTGGGGTGGGGGAGAGTAGATAGAGTAGGATGAGGGAATTCAGAGAGACAGACAGCTGGAACTAATGGGTATTTGAGGGATGATATGGAAACCTAGTGCAGTAGAAACGTCCTAAAATGTATGAAGATGACCCTAATGAGGTCTCCTAATAACGGGGGATACTGAGTCTCAACTAGCCATTGATCACCAAATGGGGCTTCTAGTAAAGAGACTGAGGTGTATTCAATTGAGTTGTTGCCCAAGGGGGTGCCATAATCCCAAAACAGCCCAGGGTTGTTGCTGAGGGAATAACTGTTTTCTGCAAACTGACAGCAAGGTCCCATTACTGAGGAGAATACGCACACAAATCACTGGACACAGAGAAATCAAGCTGGCACCTATACGAAGCCTTCACCCATACATTCTAGTGTCTTCGGTATGGGAAGGCACTCTGCAGGCTACCAAAAGAGAAATGTAAACACCGGCCCAGCCACAAAACCTTTGATCTACAATCTGTTCTACCCATAATACATGCTAGGGCAATGGTGGCACAAAAACTTACAGGAGTAGCCAACCAATGTCTGATTTGACTTAAGGCTCACTCCATACCCAACACTGCCTGGGTCACCAAGAACCAGAGACTAGATAACTCAGAGAACTAGGGCAAAACTTCTTTATTTCCCTCCCCTAAGAACTCAGGGAAGCCCAAAGGAAGGGGAGGCAGAGTGTTAAGAGCCAAAGGGAATGGAGGACACCAGAACAGGGCCGTTTGAATCAGCTAAGAACAGCTCATATGAACCCACAAAGACTGCACAGGGCCAACACAGATCTTCACCAGGTCCTCTCCATAGATAATATAGGTTTCAGCTTAGTGGGTCTCTGATTCTTGTGCCTACTCTTGGGGCTCTTTCCCTTCTGTTGCATTGCCCTGTCCAGCCTTCATGTGATGGTTTTGTTTTATCTTATATTTTATTTTGTCATGTTCGGATGTTATCTCTTAGAAGCCTGTTCTTTACTGATGAGACAGAAAGGGAGTGGATCTGGAGGAGAGGGGAGGTGGGGACAAACTGGGAGGAGTGGAAGGGAGACTGTAATCAGGATATATTGTATGAGAATAAGAGTTATTTTTAATAAAAGGGTAAAAATGAGAAAGGAAAGGAAGGAAGGAAAGAAGGAAGGAAGGAAAGGCAAAGCAAAAGGAAGGAGTTAAGACTTCTATTGTGTGGGCTCAGTAAAGGGAATGGTTCAAAGATGGGAGACATAAAACTTGAGGAAGGAATCAGGTTAGAGTGGGGTTAAAATTAGTTTATGCAAAAGATATGGGCCGGCTGTTTGAATGGGGCTTGGTGCTGAAGAGTGAATAATGTGGAACCAATAGTTAGTAATTCAGGAAGCAGGCTAGGGAACAATATTGGCTGGGACACACCTTTAATCCCAGATCTGGGGAGGCAGAGACAGGTGGATCCAGGTGAGTTTGAGGCCAGCCTAATCTACACAATGAATTATGAATGACACTGTTATAGTGAGTTATAAGATCTATGACGTGGAGATTGGGGAGCAGGAATCAGAAAACATATAAGTAGAAGTCCTTTTGAGTGACAGTTCAAATTAGTATGACGACAGGAAGCAACTCCATGATTTACTCTTTATTTGCGAGTGGCTTTCCAGTTCAGTACAAATACACCTCACCCTATTTTATTCTCACAGTGATCTCAGTAGATACCCACCATGGTTACTGTCAAATGCTGCCAAGGAATCTTAGCTTCAGAGAAGTCATGGAATATCCCCAGTGTGATCCTTGTGGATCTCACTGTGACCTGTTGGATTTCAACCTCCACCTTTCCTAACTTGTGAAACTACCACTGAAAATTAAAGTTTAAAAAAAAAAAAAGACTCCTCAGATAACTATTTCTCTGACTTGTGCTTATGGATCAAGATGCAAACTCTCAGCTACTGCTCCAGTAGAAAAATCCTGCTTTTAGAAGTTGGCTTGGTGTTTTATCACAGCAGTAGAAAAGTAGCTAAGGCAGTCAGTCACCTGAATTCAGAGTATATTCAGGCTATAATTTAGATCACTGGCTCAATGTCCTGTCTCATCTTGGAGATACTCCGATGTACTGGGAAAGGCTCCATGGTTAGGTGTGAAAAGACTCCAGAGCCCAGGAATCTCACATCTGTCCATTGTCCCAGTGCCCATGTGCACTGGGTGCTAGTGCCCATGTGCTCTTTGTGCTGGTGTTAGTGGATCCCTGCCACTAAAAGGGATGGGATCTGCCTCCCTGAGGGTACCAGGAAAGAAATCAAGCCCATTACAGGAAACAAAGCACTGGGACAAACTCCCATACTACCACCCATGACACAGAAGTTTGGAGGATGACCTAGCCTCACAATAGGTCAGTTCCTCTTGTGACACAGATCCAGGAGTGCTGAGGCGACAGTGCCCATGGTCATCCAGCTGAAGGGGACAGGGTTAATCCAAAATGGTCTGAAAGTCTGTGCTTAGGGCTGGGTCAGCTGCAGCCTTAAGGATGGTCATTGTCGCCCCTGGGAGCTTCCGGCACAGCTGTTTTTGGGCTGCAACAGAAGATGTATTCAACTTTCATTCCAAAGGGGTGAGATAGTTCCTTAGCCTGCCTAGGTCAAGTCCTGGCCATGTGTAAGCCAGGCGTAAGCAGGCGTCCCACCCAGGAACACACCACCACCACAACCACCACAGTGGGCACACAAGGACCTCAAGCTTGACAATCCAGAAACAGAAGCCAGACAGGAACCTGAGGACCACCCCCAACTCCCTGCATCTAAAAAGCAGCCAAGCAGAGGTATGAGGGGACCAGGCAGGGATCAGAAGGTTCCTGAGAGTGAAATGTGTCACTCCATGGGCATCTTCTGAACTAAGAGGCACAGTCAGAACAGAGGGAGCAGGAAGGAAGAGAAGGAAGCTGTGAGCGGACCCCTCCACAGGAGATGGGTGTGGCATCTACAGTCTAACTTTGGGTTCACCTAGGCACTCACTGTTTGAGGACAGGGGACCTCACTCACCTGTCCTAAGAGGTCCCAGGAGACACTTGTAGATGACAGAATGAACAGCCAGCTTGATTAGGAAGGCTCGGTAGCAGAGCCAACGGGCAGCTTCAGGAGGAAAGGAGCCAGAGGCACCCTTGGCCTTTAATTTCATTCCTGGGGGATCAGACCGAGGCTGAAGAACCCAGCTAGCCACAGACCCTCATGACCTCCAAGGAGCTCTCGACAACCCCCTGACCTGCTAGGGTTGAGGCCCAGGAAGGATGGTTGGTTACACTAACTCCTGAGTAAGTGTATGATGCCCACCCCTTCTAAGAGAATGCTGGCTCTCGGCCATCTACACACCTGGATTCTTGACCTTCAGGATGGCGTAGCAGCAGGATGCTTGGTTGGAGATGATGTCCAGAAAGAATGCAAGGTTTTTCCTAACACTCTGGTCAAAGGGAAGCTGAATCACACACGCGTGGAACCTGGGTGGGAGCCACAGCAGAGGGGAAGAGGCCCCGGTAAGTGTGCACATGTATATATACAAGCGTAAGCTCTTGTCTGTGCATACATGTGAATTATATACAGAGATCTATGTGCACCACATCATATAACTGCATGTACAAATGAACTCACAACTACAAGTGAACACACAAGCATATGTGTGTGTATGTGCACATGTCTTCATTCCATGTAACTAGTCCCTTCCCAGGTGCCCTGTGCACCTGTTATATCATATCACATCAAGGCTAGACTGCCTGACACTGAAACTGTTGTCTTCAAGCTCTTCCCCACACCCAGCCCCAGTGACCAGGGAGGTTACGTAAGAGGCAGCCAGATCCACAGTGGCATAAATCTGACCTGTGGTTGGTGTGACTAACTCCCTGCAGAATGGTGCCCTCTGCTACAGCTCTGCAGTGTAGCTCTCCTTTCATGAGTCAAGGGAAACCAATCCCACCCCTACAGGAAACCTCAGATGAAAGGGCCTATGTATGCTGTGTACCTATGGTCATGTAGAGTAGTGACTGTGGAATGAATGAATGAATGAATGAATGACATGGGTCTGGCCTAATGCACCTGACTTAAGTTGCAGACTATCAAGGACAAGAATGTTCCAGAGGCACAAGCCAATGTGTAGGGCACCATGATGTCCAAGCTGCTTTCAACTGGGTGCATATTGTATCTTCTGGTGCAAGACTGGCTTCTCTGCTTTCTGGGGCTCTGAGTCCCCCTGCTTCACTTTCCCATCTTATTCCTTCTGAGGTGCTTTCTTGGGGGGGTCTCCGTATGCCAACATCTCCTGCTGTCTTAAGACCACAGGCTCTCGTCAGCACATAAGGTTACATGTGCTCCCAGCACAGGGAGAGCAGAAGTAGTTCTTACCTTACAGATATGGGATTGTACGGAGACTCAACTAAATGCTTCTTTTTCCTGACCGCATTTCGGCATGCCACCCAATCAGGGGGAACAAATAGCAGCTCTCCCTGGAGCTTGAGAGGCCCAGTAGACAGCATGGCTGGCATTTCTAGCCTGTGCCGCCCTCTAGTGGTGTCACAGCTCATGACTCACCTGTAGGCCTGAAGCAGGAAGATCTTGTATAAATTGATGCAGACTGTCTGGAGGCTGTTCACCTGGAGTCCCAAGAGAAAGAGAACCATCAACAATGTCCCTGAGATCACAAATGAACACTTTCAAGTAGGATAAGAAAGCCACTTGTGGGAAAAACCCAAAAAATCAAGCCAGGCCCCCACTGGGAGGAAGCAGAAGGGAGGAAGCAGGAGAGAGCTGAGGCCAAAGCCCACCACAGTGGCCCCTTCTGAACAGAGACCCAACAGCCATGGTGTAAGAGTCCAAAGCCAAGCTCAGGATCCAGGGAACCTCTCTCCCTGTGGGAGCAGATGTCAGTATTGGAAAGTGATGAGGATGAGCAGGGTAGAAGCTCAGGGGTCCTCAGTTCACGTCCACCTTATACATGTTCCCCACATACACGGCTTGCACCTGTACACACACATGCATACCCATGAACATGTCCCACATACACAGAACAGGACCTATACTAAGATCCAACAGATGAGGTGACTGCCCGTTTGCTCACCTGCAAGTCTAGAAACAGACCGTGACACTTCAACCGCAAGACTGACAAGAGCTTGTACCGCATGGTCTTCCCAGCCTTGAAGACACTCTGGAAGGTGAGACTCATCTTAATTGAGGTCCGGGCGTAACTGCAGCACAAAGGTATCCTGTGTGATTCCCACACTGGCTCCTCCTGAGAGACCAACACCAGTGCCCTTTCACCTCTCATCCCTCTCTGCCAACACACTGCAGGCTTAGATGGGGTTGGACCTTCACACGTGGAACCCATTCCAGCTCTTGGGACTTGCTTACAGCACCACCAGAAGCCCTGGACTGTCAAACCCAATCAGATGTGGTGAACCCCCATTTTATGGGGGTTTGGGATTGCCAGACATCTTTGCTCACTGGTGACAAATAAGAGCTGTGAAAAATTCAGTTCAGAAAAGAACTGTGAATCTTAGAGGAAGTTACAACCCTGTGGTTCTTTAAGTGGCTGCAACCACACACACAACAACTACACACACAACAGAGCACCTTCCCAGCACAGGGCTGTGTTTGGAGCAGAGATTCTCTTCAGCCAGATCTTGATGACAGCAAACAGTAAGGGGATGCTACAGTGGTGTCGAACCACCTGCAGACTACAGGATGCATTTTGGTCACCTTGGGACGACAGATGGGACGTGTGCAGGACACGGTTAAGGGTGGTGCCTTCCTGTCGTCCAATGACTTTACATCCTCAAAGACGAATACAAGTGACAGGTGCAGTTACCTCTGTCAGGTTTCTTATTTTTATACGTGTGTGAGTGCATGCCTGTGTGTGTGGGTGGAGGCCAGAGGAAGAGGTGTCCTGCTCCACTGACACTTCACCGTGTTCTGTCAGCTGTCATCGCACTTTGTATGTAAGCTGTGGTTTGGGGAGAAGGAATTCCTATCACAGATGCTTTCCCTTTAGGGTGTTGCTAGTCACTCTGGTTGATCTCCAGACACACTGTCCCTGGCTCAGGCAGAAGGATACTGAGCTCAGCTGATGCATCCACACCGAAGCCTCAGAGGGCGAGCTCACAATCACTCTTTTTTTTTTTTTGATATTTATTTATTTATTTATTTATTTATTTATTTATTTATTTATTATATGTAAGTACACTGTAGCTGTCTTCAGATACCCATATGAGGGCATCAGATTTCATTGCAGATGGTTGTGAGCCACCATGTGGTTGCTGGGATTCATGACCTCTAGAAGAGCAGTCAGTACTCTTAACCGCTGAGCCATCTCACCAGCCTATCTCACAGTCACTTTTTTTTTGTTTTGTTTTGTTTTTTTTTTGTTTTTTTGTTTTTCGAGACAGGGTTTCTCTGTGTAGTCCTGGCTGTCCTGGAACTCACTCTGTAGACCAGACTGGCCTCGAACTCAGAAATCCACCTGCCTCTGCCTCCCAGGTGCTGGGATTAAAGGCGTGCACCACCACCCAGCCTCTCACAGTCACTCTTAATATGGACTCTGGAAGCAGGGACCTACTGGTCCACATATGGTCTCTAATGGACCCTGTCCAGGGCCAGCCTGGCTTCCTATAAGGGTGTGTTGTTTTCCGGCTCTAGCAGTATGTTCACAAGGGGAAATTCTTCTTTGATTTACCCATGACTCCATGACACCGAAGCGTCCCAGGGGCTGGGGCAGCAAAAGTGGGTCTGAGAGGCAAAGGGTGAAGTCAAGAAGTCTGAGCTGAATCCCAGGGACTGGACCAACTCAGCATGCAAAGGCAGAGAGTCTGAGATGCCCAGGCCTATGAGGGCACTGTACAGATGGCTTGTCTGCACTCAACTCTTCCCTTACAATGTAACCCTCCAAAGAGCACAATGGAGACGGGGAGTTAGGATCTGAGCTCAGAACAGACAGCTGTCAACATGGCGGATTATCAGTCTCGTACTGTAATGTCAGAATTTTCATACTTTTCACTCATAAAAAGAAATGGTCCAGCTCTTTTTGCTGGTGTCTATCTCAAATCTCTCATATCTACATTGAGCCAAAATCTGGGCTGTGAGCTCCAGGTAGATGGAGACCAACTCCTATCCCCTCCAAGCCCCTTATACTTCATACAGAGGAGCACCTTAACTCCATGGTCTGCAGGAGACTTGGGACAAGGCTGAAGATGTTCTTATTTGCCCATGCTCATCTCCATGAAGAAAGGGACACTTTTGGACTCTCTCACGTAAGGCCTCATGGTCACTTGTGTCTACACAAATGGAATGTAGTACCCAGAGCACCATCTGTTCCTATGACCTCATGGCTCCTCAGTGTGCTTACCCTGAGTAGTCACAGAATACCTCCAAAGTCTGAGTGTCCAGCAGCAAGCCACACCAGGGAAACAGGCAGTGAGCAGGTAGCTGGTGTGGAACTGCACCATCCAGGGCACCCGTCTCCACAGGGAAGTTCACCACTGTCTTCTGCAAGTTGATCGTGCAGCCGTACTCGGGAACGCCATAGACTAGGGTGCTGAACGAGAGAAGGAACATTGGTTATGGGAGCCTGGAGGCATGCAGCACATGCCACAGAAGTTCTCAGAGGTGTTCCAGGACCAGAAAGAGCAGAGAGAGATGCTTGTGGGTACCCTGATGGAACACCAGACAGTCTTGCTCTGGACTGTAGCCTAGCTCCTGTCTTCTGTGTAAGCAATGAAGCAATAAGGCCATCTGGTCAAGCCTCAGACAAGTGGAAAGTTTCACTTAGCATCTATGGGTCATATCTTAGCATCCGTGTAGCAAAGAATCCTCTTCCTGTGACCCCCAAAGCCTATTTTCTTGTAGCTACTTTGAGATACTTGTGGATGTGCATTGCTTCCCCAATCAGCAAATGCTAAACAATAGACTGCTTGCCTATGGATAGACCACCCCATATATCTTGATCATACAGCAGAAACCCAGGCATGATGGTCCTTACCTGAGGAAGGCTTTCGCCTGGGCCAGGTGAGGTGTCACCAACAGAAAGTCATCAACAAAACGTAAAAGCAACCTAAAGAGAAGACACATCAAGAGGTCTCACAGAACATCCACCTTTAAGTGAGGCAACCTGTAACACTTTAAGTATAGGAATGCACATAGACAAAATGAAGTGATTCTTCAAAAGAAGAGAATGACAGTTTTACTATCCTAACAGAAATGGTTCTGGGATGCTTCACAGCTTTTCATGAAGTGAAGGCAATGGCCTTCGTGTCTGGAACATAAACCAGCTATGACACCTACTCAGTGACCCAGCCCCTGGGAGCAGTAAAATGAAGAAACATTTACCCATCCTGCTGCACCTCGGCAAACAGCTTGTTCTCCATATCTCCGAAACACAGACTGCAGAGCAGGGTGGACAGGATGGAACCCTGGGGGATGCCCTGGCATTGCACATAGTACCTGGTAGTGGTGACGGTTATGGTCAGAAGCAGTAGTCACGGTGGGTTTCACACTTGTGTCTGACATTCCTCCCCATGTATGCATGAAAAAACAGATGCCATTCAGTGAACATGCTCACAGGTCACATATACAAACAGTGGTATCTACCACTGTCAGTTGCTAAGACCTAAGAGGATAACAAATTAAGTACCGCCCTTATCTCTTCCACTCCCCTCTCTCGATACAACCTGGGGTGGTGTGGACCACATCCCTGTCTACTGACTCCATACCTTTTCTAAAATTTAAACAAGACTAACAAGCAATGAGCCCCCTGAACTGAATATTTATCTGGGGACAATTCACAACAGATCATTAGCAAAGGAACATTCTTGGTGGCAGCCGTGTGAAAAAGTTAGCGCCTTCTCAGAGAACACAATAGAACCAAACATACATTCAGGTGCAGACATGCAGGTGCTGGCAGGGCTGGGTGTCATCAGACGGTCAGGACAAGAAGGTCACCCAGGGAGGCACCCCTCACATTTACTCAGATCCTCTACACTAGAGTAACCACCAGGAAGCTCCAAGACACCGTGCACATGGATCTGACTTTTAAGTGTACCAAACTGAACCACAGGAGGGGTAGGTTAAGTTTCCTACCACACAGACATAGACTCATAAATCTGTGCTCAGTGCTATCAGGACTCAGGAGCCTCCTTGGCTGTGTTTGTGAAAATACACTCAGTTTGTACACTTGTAGCTTGTGGTGTCCCAGCATGCTCATCTAACATCTCCAATTATATCCTAAAATATATTGTGACTTTAGATAACCAGATACTCCTTGTCCTGCCTGACCTCATCTCTAATAACCTTGGAATTCTGTTCTGTATTGGTGCTCATTGTGGGTTCCTACCAGCTCAGCAAAAAGGAGCCAAGACCGTTGTACCAGTCTCCAGGTGGGGATTCTGGGTACAGAGGGCCCAACCAAATGCTCAAGCACTCAACCTCACATCTGATCCAGACTCACAAAACAGGTCTTTGCAGGCTGGTAGGCAGCTTCAGCCCAGAGCCAGTCTGGGCTCTCTTCACCACAGCAGTGCTTTTTAAAGAGTACCTGTGATTTTTTTTATCTCCTTGAAAATGAGTTATAAGCTTAATTGTTTTACAGTGTGTTCCATATTTTGTAAATGTTAAGTTACAGAGCCTCTGCGTTCTGTTGTCAGAAGCCTTTACTGCATCTATTGAGACGATTGTGTGGTTTTTATCTTTAGGAGCATTTGTGTCAATATATCTGTTTATAGACTTACACACGTCAAACCATCCTGTGCCTCTGGAATAAAGCCGAATTGTGGGGGAAAAAAAAAAAGAAAAAAAGAATGCCTGGTCTGGCCCGTAACTCATGGTAGTCTTGGGCGGATTCAGCCACGGGCACTGTATTCTCTTCCTCGGTGCTCCATGTGCCCCATGCCTGGCTGCACAGGTGTGGTGCCGCTCTGACAAAGTGGCAACATGAGCTCGAGGCACACAGAATCATTAACTTCACTGGAGCCATGTTTCTCCAGGGGCTCCTAAGGCCTCATGGGTAGGCAGCTCTGTGTTTATGGGCTGTGTTTCCATAAGCCACATACATCGCTCACACAAGTCAGTGGTTCTACAGAACCTTCTTTGATACATATTTGCACTCAAAAGCCAGCAGCAAAAGGGCAAGAATATTCTATAAAGAGGTGCAGGGAGGAAGGAAGAGGAGGAGGCAGCCACTCAGAGTTCTAAGTGCTGTAGCCAGTCAGCAGGCACCTTGCTCAGCAGCTAGGATAGCCTCTACCTGCCTGTCTTGCCTCTCTTGCCCACTTGCCCCATGCCTGTGCCCACCTGCCACCAATCTTCATGACACTGTGACGCACGAAGTGCAGGAAGAAGTCAAGCAGGCCGCTGCTGGTCTCATTCATAGAGATGCTCTAGAAAAGCATGTAGACAGACTAGCGTGAGGATGCTGAATGTTGCACCGGGCTTCCACCAGATGCGCATTTAAGCCCAAGTGTTTATGATAAAGTTGGGGTGAAGCCAGGGTCAAGTGTCACTGAATGGCTAGGTTGAATTTGACTCAAGGTGACAGGGTACATAACTTACAAAGCAGTGATGTAACCTTTTCTGTTCCCACAGCACTAGGTCTGGGACCTTACAGCTCACAGTACCCCGATGAGCCAAAAGACAATCGTCCAAAGGTCTCAGTGAGCATGGCTGCCCCAAAGGTAGGATATGTATCAAAGAAGGTTCTGTAGAACCACTGACTTGTGTGGGAGATGTATGTGGCTTATGGAAACAGCTTCTGATATAACGAGCCAAGATGGGGACCACAGATCAAGTCCAACTTGTCCTCCAAGAGCAGGTGAACTGTCTGATGATCGTGAGATCAAAACTGAAGAAGATATTTTTACCAGTTCACTCATGGAACAGCTGGGGTATGGGAGACAAGAGGGTAGAAAGGGCACTTCAAAGTAACTCTTAGCATCCCTAAGTTGGAGGGTTCTGGTTAGGTCATGAGGACTGCTACCAGTCCTGCTACCCTTGTTCATGGTGCCCACTACTAAGGAGCATGTTGGTCACATTCCTACACTGAAGCAAACAGCCAAGTAAAGGTGGAACGCTTCCCCCAGGTGTGGCCCATTAACAGGAAGCCTGAGGACCTGCTCGATGACAACGGAGTTCCTCAGTGCACTGGCATCTGAGTCCTGCAGATGCATCACGAACTGGCTCATGTATGGCTGGAAGTCGGAGAGGGTAGAGACCTGTAGCAAAGAAGAGGTGAATACTTGAGAAGAACCAGAGGGACACATGGTTTTCTGGCCAGGACAGGCACAGCCCAACTACAGAACAACGTGGGACCACTCCATTGCAGTCTTGTGTGGGAAAGAGAGACTCCAGCACCCCACCAGGAGGCACCACAGAAATAGCAGCCTTCACCACAGTCAGCTTCCCTCATACCAGGCAACACAAGCAGCACCCTGATTTCTCCACAGAGACAAAGTGTGGCCAGGAGAAAGAGCTGACAGGGGTAGGGAAGAAATGCCTCCTTCATCTCCTGCAACAGACTCTCTAGGAGGCCTGACATTTTATCAAAGTGGTCACCAAGACCTGTGTGTCTGCAAGACAGGATATCACCAGAAGGAATACAGCACCATCTACTGATACCTCATGGGAACAAGCCCAAGCATGCCAGGTAAGAGGCATCCGGAGGTGAACACTGCAGTCTCTAAGTGGCCCTGGCTGTCCTCGAACTTATAATCCTTCTGCTTCATTCTCTCATAGGTTGAGATCGCACATTGGCCTTGAACTTTAAAATCTCCCATGCATGTGTGAATATGGTCAAAATGCATTATACACACTTATGAAGCTATCGTAATGAAACGTATGTGCCATTAACACGTGATAGCACAAAATGAACAAAAATCCCATGTGCCGTGTGGCATTGCTGTCGTGTCAGACGTCAAGTCACCCAGAGTAGTTAAAGTACAAGAATTAACCTAGAAAAGAGAAGCAAGATATACAGAAAATGCCTGCACTTTCAAAATAACTAAGTAGCATGCTTTTAAATAACCAAGAGGTTGTCATAAATTATAATAGATAAGTGAAGACTTTGACCAGGATGATAGTGAGCTGGCAACGTGCCAGAATGTGCACGGCACTACAGAGGGCTCTTAGAGAGAAACATGTAACTTCAGCTGTTTACCTGGGGCTGGAAGCATCAAAGGCTCAACAAGTAAAGACATCCATGGCCAAGCCTAATGACTTAGTTCAATTCCCAGAATCCACATGGTAGATGGAGAAAACTAACTCCTGCCATGTTGTCTTCTAGCTTCTCCACAGGCTCATGGTGGATGCTCTAGTTCAAGCAGGGAAGGGATCTCCTGGGTGTAGTGATTATGGATACGGCACAGAAGGCATATGGCCACTGAACATAGTCACACATGTATAAGGTTTGCCTATGAGCCTTGTATGTCCTACCTCAGGGAGAAGCAAAGTCACTTTGTGCCTCTCCCAGGCCTAAGTGCAAACTCTGCCACCTTTAAACCTGCAGACCCCACCCGCTTACTGAAGAGGCCATTGGATGCATAGATCTTAAGTTGCCGTAGAGACTGAGGGAGGATAGTGGCAGGTATCTCCTGGAAAGGGAAGCTCCATTGGGAGTTTGCAAAGATGGAGGCAGGCAGGGTCAGGCAAATGATCCCTGGCACCATGGACACCCGTGCCACCATGGACATGCCACAAATGTGGACCTATCACAGCCACACCTGTGTCACTGAGAGATACTAGATATTCATGATGTGAACAGGCCTGTGCCACTAACATGCTCACAGTGCTGACAAGAGTCCACTATGGTCTTACCTGTCTCCTAAAGGACTTGTGTACTTGGCCTTGGCTATCTCTCCGGACCACTGCATACTGGCGGCTACAGTACATGCTCTCTGAGTGCCTGATCATATTGGCAACAACTTCCAAGAGCTTGTCCTGAGGGATGGTATCATATGCCCCAGTCACGTCCGCCTGTAGAATATATGTAAGTACTACTAAGCAGGGTCAGGTGTCCTGCTGGCTCTGTCCTTGGTGCCTGGGTTCCAAAATGCCCATAGCAAACCTGCAGGAGATAGAGAGATGCAGGAGGATACCCCATGCTTCTCTACTATAGTACTGCACATTCCCATCCCACAAATTTCCTGTTCCAGACAAAGGACCCTGGGGTATAGTAGGCCTATAGTCCTCTCTCTATCCCATTGTTCTAGATTAAGGCCCTAGGACAAGGAAAGCCTACATTATCCTTGAAGAACTTCAAGGCCTACAAGGACCCCTGGCTAACATAGATACTGAAGCATCCAAGCCCTGGTGGTAGTTAGGCTTGGCTACTTTTCTGAATAAGACCCAGCATCCAAAGGGATCTCCTACAGAGCAGAGCCCAGAGAGGTTGGAATGTACTGCCCAGGGAACCCATATAGGCTCAAGACTGTCCTGGGAGCTAGTTATCACCCCTCCCCTCTTAAAAAAATGAAGTCTTCCTAATCCTGAGAGAACTGGAGGCCATAACATTTTTGGCCCATACAGGGTAGCAGGCCAACACTCCCAATCACCAGCTCAGGGCTGCAACAGGTTCACCCAGTGTTGGCTACTCCAAGGAGATCCCTAAAGCCCAGACCATGAGAGCAAATGTGAAAGACAGGAGTCCAAATGATCACCTTAACAAAGTACATCTTGGGTGTCTGGTCCAGAGCACGCACACGCAGCACGAAGGTCCGCCAGGTCCTGTAAATGTCATTCATACCCAGTACAGAAGCCCCCATAAGGTCAGGATGTTTTGTCCGTTCATAGTTGAGCATGCTGAAGAGAGTCTTGAGACGCTGGCTAAAATGCTGGGCCTGAGCCAGGACCATAGAAGACACATTAGAAAAGGACCTAGCAGACTGCTCCCTGACCACCCTGATTTCTCAAAATAGACTCCTATATCTCAGAGCCAGAGTCTTAGAAGACCTATCTCACTAAGTCAATTGATTGTATTTGGGACCCTCGTCCAACCTGCCTCAACCTGTTCTCACCCACCCCCAGGGGCACTGCCTTCTAGAAACATGCCCACTGGGATAGAGTCAAGTTCACCTTCACTCACAGAGGTCCTCCAATTGAGCTGAGGCATCAATAGCTTCATGTTGTCCTCTGCAGCATTACTAATGACTACACAGGCACTGGTAAGGGTCAGAGCTGTTACTGACATCCAGACGTGGGGACGGGTGGCAGCTGCCCTCTGGTTACTTTGCCCCCTAGCATAGAGGACATATAGTACCTACCTTACCTGGCAGGATCCCTGAGGGATCTCCAGGGCTTGTGTCCCAAGCCCTCTGGCTCTTGAGACCATCTCTAAGACCTTTCTATATGCCAAATTTTTAGACTAAGGAACAACAAGTTACTTAGTCTATCTCAGAACTTCATGAGCCCTTACTTAAGTCAGAGTATAGATCAGTACAGGGGCCAAGTTCAGTTACCTGCTTCTTTTTGACAAAAGTTCTGGTGCCCATGCTGTAGCTCATGTTCACAATGGGCCGGAGACCGTTGGGCTTGGGGATGAAGCGCAGTCTGCAGATGGGCATGGCTGGCCAGGTGTCCTGGTACTGCCTGACCTCCTCTTGTGACAGCTCCCGTAGCTGCACTCTCTCAAGGTGTTGCCTGTTATAGGGAGCACTGTGGAGTTACGACATGAGCATGCAGGAAGTTCATGAGATACATCCCTTCAGAGTATTGGGAACTTGGAGTACTTGACACCCGACCATGCTATGGGGTTACATCTAGGACCACAGCAACCCACATCAACCAGACACCCCATAGAACTGTCTGGACAGGGTACATGACACATAGCCTGTGTTGGCACCTGGGACATCTGGTTCCATAGTCTGCCCTTGGTGTTCCCTTCTTGGGGGTCCCACAGGCCAGGATACTTTTGAAGCAATCTGCTGACTCTTATGGATATACTGGCTTAGACACAGGTATGAAAGCAAGAAGTGTCCCTGCCTGCCCCCAGGAAGTCCTGTGCTAGTTGCTAAGGATTCCTGCAAGCACAATGGGTGGGTGATGTGTGATACACAGCTAAGGCTGGTCCTCAAGAAAGCTAACATGGAGCTGGTGGTGGCAGTGCACACCTTTAATCCCAGCACTCTGGAGACAGAGGCAGGTGGATCTTTGTGAGTTTGAAGCCAGCTCGGTCTATGGAACTAGTTTCAGGAAAGCTAGGACCATACAAAGAAATGCTGTCTTGAAAGAAAAACAAAACCCAAACAACAAACAAACAGAAAAAGAAAGTTAACACGGTAGTCTGCTCTCTGCAAGCCTTGCCCAGCCGCTCCTCTGTCCCCTCAGCTTGGCTTTTGTTACTTCTGCTGAGAAAGCAAACTCCAGCTCACAGAACCTCAGCTACTCAGAGCCCTACCACTTCTCAGGGTGGACCCTTGTGGTTTCCCACTTAGGAGACACTTCCTTCAGGGGTAAATATGAGGTGGAGTTCATCAGCTCTGCTCCTGTTTGATAAAAAGCTCTCCTGCTGTAGGGATCCTATAGATGGGACAGACCCAACTTATGATTTCATAGACAAGAAAGCAGGGTCTTCAGTCGATGGCTACAGGGAGTCCATGCCCTCAAGGTCCATGCACAGGCTAGCAGGTGCCACACACTGTGGGCATCAGAGCCTCTGTGTAAGCAAACAGGAGACACTGACATCTGAGAGATGCTGTGTGGTACCTGACTCCAATCCCCTGCAGCTTGCTCCACACACTCTTACGGTAGAAGAAGAGCCTGTTCTTCTGGAATGTGGTCTCTGTGATGTAAAAGAATGACCTAAGCAGCTGTACCACATATGTGTCCATCAGCCAGAACAGGAACATAGCCAGGATCCTCTCCCTCAGACGGTGCTCTGCAGCAGGGACACAGTCCTTCCCTGAAAGTAGCAGATACTCAATGTCCATGACTCAACTCAGACTCACAATGTCCAGCATGGAAGCCATGGGTCCCAAAATGAGTCCACAGGGTGTTGTTCTGGACATGCTGGGCTCTAATAAAATGTATTAATAAACTCGTTAAACCTTTGTGTGTGTGCTTCCTTTGTGCTATAAACTAAAGTTCCCCAACAAAGCCATGTCTGTGGTGGGGATCCTGCAGGCCTACTGACTACAGAGGAAATGCTGCCGACTAACAGAGAAATGTTCTTGAGGCATCCTTCATCCCCCAGTAGCAGCCATTCACTACCAATCTCTGAATCTGACCTAGCACCATTGCGACTATCTTGTGATTCTTTTGAGCTAGATTGACTTAGCAAACCCTAGCATCTACCAACTCTAAAGTGAATTATAACTTCAGATAGGGGATAGAGACATGGCTCAGTTGATAAAGTGCTTGCTGGAGGGGCATGAAAATCGAGTTCAATTGTCAGGACTGGTGTTTAAAAGCCAGGAGTGGTGACATGTGCCTGTAATTCCAATACAACGGTGGCTAAGACAGATGGACTCTGGCTGAATCAGCAAGCCCCAGGTGATTAAAAAAGATACCGGGTATCAATCCCAGACCTCCACACACATTCACAGGAAACCTCAGTGGGAGCTGGTGCTATACTACCAGGTCACTGACCACATACACCCATTGCCACTGAGCAGTTCAGTTCAGAGATGTCTAGGACAAAGTAGAGAACAGGCTGCTCTTACTGCCATGCTGGGTATGTGAGTTCCATGCACCATAACAGCTGTATATATATACTCTGTGTATTTCCAGATACTACAGGGGCCTCTTTATCCAGGTAAATGTGGGTTTACCAGCAATGATGAACATGAAGGAAACTTGTGAAGGAGAAGGGGAATCCCAGAAGGAAGCTAGAAGACAGAATAAACAAAGAAAGAAGGAAACAGGGCTGGAGAGCTGGCTCAGTGGTTAAGAACACTGGCTGCTGTTGCAGAGGTCCAGGTGGTAGCTCACAACCTCCTGGAACTCTAGTCCCAGTCTGGTCAGCTCCAGCGCCAGGCCTGTCATAGTGTATATACATACATTCAGGCAAAACATTCATACGCATAAAATGATCATTAAAAATAAGTCACTGTATGGAAAAAATGGTGTGGACAGTTAAAACTAAACAAGCGGTGACCTTAAAAAAAAAAAAAAAAGAATGATGTTTAATTTGGGAACAGAGAGGCCAAAGGCAGACCTAAATCAGCAGAGGAACAGGAGCTAGTGGAGAAGCTGATCAGAGTTCCAAGTACGTTAAGGCTCAAATGTCAGTTGACGGCTGACAGAGAACAGCGCACATAAGTTCTTAGTGCTAGAAGGTAAAGACAGAATGAAAACAAGCGCATCAAGGAAATGCACTTTACAGTTACTCAGATAGCAAGGCACCATGGGCCCAGCAAGAGTAAAGAGGCAAACCAGCTAAAGAGATGGCTCAGCTGTTAAGATACTGGCTGCTTTTCTCAGAGGACTGGGGTTCCATTCCCAGCATCCACACGGCGGCTCTCAAACATCTGTAACGCCAGTTCAGGGAGATCCGAGCTCTCTTCCGGCTTCTGTAGCTACCAAGCATGCAAGTGGTGCGCAGGTATACAGGCAAGCAAAACACATACACTTAAAACTATAGAAAGCAAACTGGAAATAACAGAAGCAGTGCATTCAGACATTCTTAGGGAGGGAGAAAAGAAGGGAAGGAGGGAGAGGGAGAGGGAGAAGGAGAGTGAGAGTGAGAGAGAGAGAGAGAGAGAGAGAAGCTAAGCTTCTCAGCTAAGTGACAACTGTCAAACTGGCAAGACAATATATAAAAAAAATTCACCTGCATGCTGTGAAAAGACACATCTAAATTCTAAGAATGTGAAAATCTTAAAAGGAAAACTTAAAGGAAAAAAAAAAGACATGGCAGGGAAATAGCAAAGCAAGCTTGGTTCAGTCAGTTTGAGTAGACGGGAAGCTCTTGCAGGTTTACACACCTTTAATCCCAGCTTCCCCAGAAGCTGAGAGTAAAGAGGGTTACAAATTTGAGGGCAGTCTGAGCAATTTAGTGAGAACCTGTCTCAAAAACAAACAAACAAACAAACAAACAAACAACAAATAAACACCCCCCCCAAAAAAAACAAAACCAAAAAACAACAACAATCCAAAAAACATTCAAAAAATTACTAGAGATGTAATTAGTATCCTGGTGATCAAAGATTCTCTCTATCAGAAAGATAAAAATTCCAGCTGGGTGTGGTGGCTCACACCTTTAATCCAAGCACTCCGGGAGGCAGGGGCAGCCAGATCTCAGTGAGTTCAAGGTCAGCCTTGTCTATAAACAAGTCACAGGAGAGTTAGGACTGAATAGTAAGACCTTGTCTCAAATAAATAAACATAAAATAAATAAAAATTTGTAACTAGTACACACACTTAACAACGTTGCATGTCATCACCAGAGTAAGAAGCAATAAGCCCGGCTGTCCAGTGAGAAACGAAGGTAGCCCTCTCCCTACTTCATGACCGGAGGGGATGTGGACTTTTCCTGTATATACTTGACATAGTGGACACAAAAATTTCAGGATTCAGAAATACAGCAGAATATTTAGGAAAACTGCCTGTGTAGACGTGCAAGTTTCCAGTACCTTTAAATAATTGGTATTACAGACTACTACACAGAATTCAGAATCAATTTCAAAGGGAAATTCAAAATATTTCACACACTTGGAATTAAAAAATTTCTAGAATATCTATCTATCTATCTGTCTATCTTCTATCTGTTTTTTGGTATGGATATATATATATATCAACTGATATCAGAATGGCCACATACAGAAGCACTAGGTGTAGCTAAGGCAGTAGTATCCAGAAGGAAATGTGTAACCAAATACCTATGATGTTGGGGTGGTGGTGGTGGGGAGCCAGAATGAACCTGAAGAGACAGGAATAAAGTTCTAAAGAAAACTAACAGAGAGCATGCTTAAGTTTCCACAGATAAACTGAAGGTCAAAGGGGTTCTTAGAGCAGCAAAGAGACGTGTTCAAACAAGTCTAGAAAGCCAATCATAAAATAGGATGTAAACTGGTCGGATCTGGCAAAGTCCAGTATAAGCAGGAAGGAGCCTGTGTCCAGAATAAGGAGAGCTGCTACTAGTCTGAGGAGACAGGATGCTGAGGGGCTGCAAAGTATCTCTTTTTTCCTCCAGGAGTGTCTCAGTAACCCTGAGCAACAAATACTGACAGCTGTGGGTAAGGGAGCCAGAGAGACTCTGGAATGAGATGTCAGTGTTCAGCAGGTGGGATGACTTGCATTGGCCAAGCAGGCTCTGTGCTACAGCTGGAGAGTCAGGAGGTTCTGTCTGTTTCAAGATAAGGTTTCTGAGTGTAGCCCTGGTTGTCTTAGAATTCACTCTGTAGACTAGGCTAGCCCCAAACTCTTTAGAGATTCTCTTGCCTTTGCCACCAGAGTGCTAGGATTAAAAGTGTGTCTAGTCACCTCCAAGGCAGGTATGCTTTTTGTTTGTTTGTTTTTGAGACAGAGTTTCTCTGTGTAGCAGAGCCCTGGGCTGTCCTGGGCTCGCTTTGTAGGCCAGGCTGTCCCTGAACTCAGAGATCCACCTGCCTCTGCCTCTGAGTGCTAGGATTAAAGGTGTCTGCCACCATACCTGTCAGACATGTACTTTTAAAGGCTTACTTCAGAGCTTTCCAAGATCATCCATGGTGGGTAAACATGGCTCTACCATCTTTCCCCCATAAGTTGTTAATATCCTAGGAGTTTGGGAGAAGGGAGAGCAGGATAGGAGTTTGGTCCCTTCCATACATGCACAGGTTGTAACAGGAGGGTTGGCTGAAAGAGAAGGAGCCAAGTAGTAACTACTGTGGGCCAATCCCAACATTAAACTCAGAAAACCAGGCAAGGAGGGAATGGGAGTCCAGGCTCTGCAGCCTCCCCAAGTAACACAAACAGTCCTCCTTTTACACACCAGGCTCCACTCCACAGTCCCTTCTCATACCTGTGATGGGACAGGGATCCTGACTGTAGGAAACAGTCTTTTCATTTATCTCTCGTCCGTTCACCCTACCCTCTGTGGACCAAGTAGCTGCAACATTACAGCGTAAGCACACATCTACACACAAGGAGAACCAGAAGAACCTCTGAAACTCAGGCACCCCACTTCCCACAAGGACAACGGGTTCCCGTGTTGGCCTGCCATTGCTAACAGTGAGGCACCGTTCCACAGGGGGATTATGGATAACCTGTAGTAGTGAGACAGGCTTGATTCCTTATAGGCTTCAAACTGGCAGTCTAGGAGACCAGGCCTAAGAACTGAGCAAGTCCAGGCAAGTAAGTTACTAGAAAAAAACCCCAGGTTTTAGACAGCTAGTCAGAAATTATCCTGTCATTAGAAGCTGCCCAGCCACCTGGCCCAAAGGAAGGACAATGGGTCAGCAAGTTTCCAGACTTCCCCAGTAACAGTTTCCAGGTCCCATGCCCCAGTAATGGAATGCCCCTAGAGATGGGATAAAAAGGTCACCTACCCCAGAATCCCCTTTAAATTTAGACTGCAAGCTCATTTGGTTTCTCTCTTGGAATGAGAGACTCCCCTCCCCACTCGATTTCTGCAGAATAAAACGCTCCTTGCTCCTGCACACTATTTGAGTTTAGGGTATCATTCTTCGGCAAACAACAGAGTTTCCAAACGTTTCTGGTGCACTGTGCCAGAACTCCTATCCACTATGCTCCCTGTCTGCTTATCTGTTCACCACGATGTCCCCAGCACTGAGAACCTGCCCAAGTCTTAGACAATAATCTTAGTTTTCAAAAGGTGAGCTGCAGGGAGCTTGGTGTCAGAGACCATCTGATGGAACTCGTCCAGCCATTGACTGAATAAAGCCACCACAGCACTGGGGACCTGGGATACTGCTACCCATTGTCTCCCTTTTCTGGGCGGGTCATCGTGCTTAAGGTCTGGATGGTGCTTTCAGCTGGAGACCAGCCATGCTCACCTGGGCTGCTGCGGAGCCAGAGGCAATCCTCTACTTTCATCTTCCACATCAGTTCCTGCAGCGATAGCTTGGCATACTTCCCCAACGAGATGAACTTCTTTACATTCTTAAAGAAGCGGCGCTCATTGTGCCTGGTACCCCAGAGACCAGCAGGCACCACCTTTCGGAGACAGGCCCGAAGAAAACCATAAACCTGCCAGGGACTGCTGTGTAGGCGGAGCAAATTCATGAGGTGCTGTGGGTCAGTGTTCAAGGCGTCTGTCACCTGTTGGTTTGCCGTTCGAAACCTGCAATGCGACCTGAGGAGTCTGACATATTGGCACTCCGAGTGGTTCGCAAGCAGCTGTTGGAATAGGGGCCGCATCTGCCAGTATCGACTCGGTAGGCGGTGTGTCCTGCAGAGTGGTCCTGATGTCCTAGGCCTTGAGCCCAGAAAGATGATCTCTACCAGTCTCTTGGCCCCAGTCAAGCTAGGCTGGAGGTTGTTGAGTAGGAATGAAGGGTTTAGCCCCTCTTGGCCACCTCCCCTGGAGTAAAGGAAATGTCTGGTCTCAGTAAATGGCCTGAGCTGAAAGGCATTTTGGGGTGGTGGTGACAGTAGGGATGTGGGGCTGGCCTTGTGTTTACAGTACACCGACTCAGAGAGACTCAGGACAGATGCCTTTCCTTTAGAAGACAAATTTTTCTCTGCAGTAGGCACCTTGGGGGACTCGGCAGGATTTGGCACCCATGTTTTGCCTGATGGGGTTGGTACCACCTGCTTAAGGGGTCCCTCCTCCACTCTCAGGGTAGGATCACATCTGGCCTTCTTAGCTGAAGGCGCACTTGTACCGGTGAGACTCAGATGCCTCTTCTTACCTCGTGATGGCGAGGCCAGGGGTTTCGGTGCTTCCTGGTGACTACTATTTTTGATCTGGTGTGCGGACCCAAGGTTAGTGAAATTCCCGCCCACAGCTCGAGTGGGTCTGTAACTAGCAGACACAGAGGGCCAGGTATCCCTGGTGGCACAAATTTGATACAGGGGTGACCCACACACCTGATAGGCACAGCTTGGGGGCACCAGCAGGTAGAGTGCACAGTGCGCCAGCAGATAGACCAGCAGGTCGTCGCCCACTCGGCTCAACAGCAGCATCCATGCACCACTGACACGCAGGGTCTCGGTAACCGTGTTGGGCAAGTAGCTACGCACACTAGTAGTGAAGGCCATGGGAGGCCCTCCTCTGGCCCCGTTAAGTAGAGCAAAGCCAAAAGCCAGCACGTTCCTTTCGTTGCGCTCGCAGAGTCTCTGCACAACCCTGGCTACCAGCTCTTTCAGGGATGACACCTGGTAAGGAGAAGAGGGTCTTGACACATGAGCTAGACACGCTATCCCTCATCCTCCCGGCTTTCCACCCCCGACCCATGGGAATCCCGTCCGGATGCCCACCTGGTGGAAGGAAAGGTCAGTAGGTGGAGGCTGTGAGCCCCAGGGCACGCACACTAGGCATTGGGCAACCAACGTGCGGAAGACCTTTGGGTCCCCGGGTTGCAAAAGCCGCCGGCCCTCAGGGCCCAGGCGCCGCACAAAGGTCGCCAGCGGCCACACCTCCCGGTATCGGCTGCGCAGCAGAGAGCGCACCGCTGGGCAACGAGGAGCGCGGGTCATCGTGCCCGCGGGTTGGGATGGGCCTCCCACGTGCGGGAACCAAGATGCAGGGGAGTGATTAGAAAATAGCCAGGATCCCGGCCATTGAGAGCCCTGGCGGAAAAAGATAAACCCCGGAACGGAGGAAGAGGCGGGATCCAGGCGGACCAGGCGTTATAGCGGAAGGGGCGGGCTCGCAGCTGTATCACTTTTCCGTTGATGGTCCCACATCTGGGGACTATTGACCACGTGTGTTCCCCAGCCAAGTTCAGTGGTTGCCGGAAGTGTAGGAGTAACAAAGGGAGACGCAGTCATGCAGGGTTACTCTCTACAGAATGCTTCTCGAGATCCCTTTTCACCCCGAGCTGGAGGCCCCCAGGTGGTCTAAACTGGGGCGAGACGTATTGAAGATTAGGTAGGCGAAGGGACCTATGGCTTTGCCTGTTCCTGAGCTGGCCGCTGCTGCCTGCTGTGGTCGATACGGACAGTGAGTGGATGGGGTGGTGACAATCACAGTTCTTCCCAACCATGCTACATGCTTACAGTCGGAATTCTACTGTACAGGTTCTTAAGGCTTTATTGTGGTGCTACCGTACGCTCAGACCCCAAATATGTTCCGTTAACACCCGCCACCAAAGGAAAGAGGCTAGGTAAAGCCCTGCGTTAGCTTTTCTTTGTCCCAGCGGCCTTCACCCCCAGGGTCCAGAGAATCATGACAACTCGCGCATCATAGCAAGGCCAGGACCACTGGGTGAGGGCGTTTGAGTGTGCACACAGCCAAAGCAGCGACCTCAACCTTAGGATGGCAGTCTCCCTCGGCTGGCAGGTGTGATAGTACTTGCACGCATGAGGCCAGGAGGTGGGGGTTGTTGTTGGTGGGACATAATGTGGTGACACGACCCTGAACCATAGTTAGAGAGGGGCCGTTGAATTTTGAATCTCTGGGAAATAGGGAATCTGTAGTCTCCACAGTAGCTGAATTTGGCAAATACTGAAATGCTAACAAATATAACCTTTGGTGCCTTCAGCTTTCTGAGGAAATTGCTTCTATCTACCGACCTAGCATTTGAACAGGCGCTTTTTTGTATTTACTCCCTTATAGGAGGTCTGCTGCCTTGTAAATGCTCAGGATTACAGGAGCTATTTTAGAAGTCCGTTTAGTGGGCATCAGTCTTTTCGAGGGGTATGTTTGAGATTTACTTAGTTCTGCTACTTAGAAGACATGGGCCTGAACTGAGAAATTTATGCAACAATGAAGCTACCTTAGTGTAGTTTCCCAAAGAAACCAGCATAAAAAACAGTCTCAAAAATAAAAATATAGCTGGCCATGGTGGTGCACACTTGTAATCCCGACTCTTGGGATGTAGAGGCAGGATGAGAAGGCATTCAAAACCAGGCCAGCTACATGCTGAGATTAAGGTCCACTTGAGCAAAGGGAGACGCTGCCTCAAAAAACAAACAATAGGAGAGGAGAGGGTGGCACTTGCTGACTACACATGAGGTCCTGGGTTCAAGTGTCAGAATCAAATAAAAACAGACTAGAAAAAAACTGAAGCAGAAAGTTGTCCATGAGGAAACCAGTAAAAGAGAGACTTCTTGCAACAGGCCTGCTTTAGAAAGCTGTTCTTAGAGACATGAGGCCAGGTAGAGACTCTTTTAGGAGGGGCTGCACCCCAGGAGCTAACCCAGAGACAGACAGTGGTAGAGGTTATGAACTCTGCAGGGAAAGAGGTAGACGAGAGGACACCAAGTATCCCTACCCATATAGGAAGCAGTGTCTGTGTAGGAAATCCTCGGGGACTTGTCATGCTCCAATCTGCTACCCCAACATGCTAGCAACAAGTGACTCTTGCTGGATTCCCCCCATCCAGAACCAGGGCAAGGTTCTGGATGATGCTGTTGTACTGCTGTAGCTTGCCATGTTTGGAGATCACTGCAATTTGTTTACTTCTTTGTGGTCAAGATGGAAAACATGAAAACAATAATTCTCATTTACATAGTTTGTCGCTGTCACAGCAATTTCTTACCCGCTGCTTCATCAATATCAAACAGCTCAGGAAATATGTGAGTGAATGCCATCATGTACTTTTATAGGTCCCAAGGCTGGTGACTCTGACTTCCCAAACAGCACCTAAGGAGTATATACTAGTTCTGGGCTTAGGAGTTCTGGCACTGACCAAGTTGGTCTCTCCTTAGATAGGTTACCTTGTCCTGTTCTTTCAGTACCCCTCCCTCACAACTGCCACCTTAATCCATGCTGATACCACTCCCATCTCTGTTTGCTTCATCTTGCACATTAAACCATCTATGAAAACCAATAAAAAGTACTTAGGGCACAAAAATCTCTTTGAATGTCATTATTTAATCCTCACGGCTTGGCAAATAGAGCTCAGTTCCTTTTTTACATCTTTGGATTTTTGAGCCCTTGGAAGTTATTTGATGAGGTATAAGAAAACTGTAAGATAAAATCATCCACTTGGGTCTTGGAAAGGTTGTATTTGCTTATGGAATTAAGTTTCTTAATTGTTCCCTTTGTAAGCACAGGACTGGCCAGCCTACGTGGTCCTTTCTCGGAAGATGGGGTATCTGTGAAGCCCTTCAGAAGAGATGTTTCTTCCAAACTGGGCAAATCATCAGATCCAATGTGAGCTGGTTGTAATCTTGAGTAGCAAGGGAAGGGAGAGAGGTGGTGTAAGATGAAGTCACTGGCTTCTGACTTGAGAAAAGACTGTTCAGCTTTTCAGTCCTTAAAGAAGGTGCCTGATCCCCTCCTTAACGAGGCAACTCTTCCATTGCTCAAGAGCAGAGGAAGGCCTACCTAATCTACTGTGAGATGGCCTTGAGTCCTTCTGCATGCTGCAGCTAGCCACTACCACCTCTTCTCTTATACTGCAGGAGGTTTTTTAACTGTTTTCTTTCATACCACAATTTAATAGCAGCTGGAAAGATCTTTGAAAGATGTATGGGAGGACTTAACATCCTGTTTAATATACCCACAACAGTCTGCTTGTTATCTTCCAGTCTTTTACTTTAGGTTTCTGATTCTCACAATGTGGCTTCTGCCTCACCATAGTAGGGTGTGTGTGTGTGTGTGTGTGTGTGTGTGTGTGTATGTGTTTCTGTGTGTGTATGTATATGTGTGTGAGTGTGTCTGTGGGCATGTGTGTCTGTGTCTCTGTGTGTCTCTGTGTGTGTGAGTGTGTGTGTATGCATACACAATTCTGGAAGCAGTGCTGGTTCCTGCCAAGTCCTCAAGTCCTCCCAAGACTATAACAACAAACATTTCACATTTTAAGTCTTAGAATTCATAGTTTAACAAAATATGAAGAAAAAAAAACAAAAAACCTCTAAACACATAGAACTCAGGAGGCCCAAACAGGATTGACACAAGTTCAAAGTGATTCTGAGCTACCAAGTAGGACTATCTCAATTAAAAAAAAAAAACAGAACAAAATTTAAAAAGTCCAAACAGAAAGTATAAGAATGAGTGTGGGAAGAAACAAGAAAAATGTATCCACAGTGTTGTTAGATGTAGAAGCTCCACAGCTACTGAAACTGATTCATTACATGACACGAGCTATGTTTAGAATGCAAAAGCTGGAAGGCAGAATCTAACTGAAGAACCAGTCAGAAGACTAGAGAAGCAAATAGAGATAAAACACACATATAAATTGCACCAGACATGGTGGCGCATGCCTTTAGTCCCAGCACTCAGGAGGGAGAGGTAGGCAGATCTCTGTGAGTTTGAGGCCAGCCTGGCTTTTAAAGTGAGTCCAGGACAGCCAATGCTCTGTTACATAGAGAAACCCTATCTCAAAAAAACAAAAAACGCGGGGCAATGGTGGCACACGCCTTTAATACCAGCATTTGGGAGGCAGAAGCAGGCGGATTTCTGAGTTTGAGGCTAGCCTGGTCAGAGTGGTGAGTTCCAGGACAGCCAGGGCTACAAAGAGAAACCCTGTCTCAAAAACAAACAAACAAACAAAAAAACCCAAAACAAAACAAAAAACCCCAAAACAAACAGTCCTCCCCCCCATATAAGTCAAAGGAACAAAATGTTTAATAAATGGACCAAATATCAAGTAAAGTTTATCTTTATGGAAGTAAATGGAAGAAGTTAGACACAGCACACATTGAAAAGATAAGGTCATCCAGGAAAGCACACATGTGGAAAACAGGCGACAATTTTTCCATTGTTGAATAGACATGCATGCATTATTAATGTATTACTTACCAAAAGAAATAAAAAGAACTACACAATGAAGAAAAGCCTAAACTTGATGGGAAGAGAAGACAGACTTTTCACCAAGGGTGACTCCCCCAGACTTCAGGGACTCATGATGATGGGACCACTGAGGGACACACATCCATGGAAAGCCATGGCCAGAGGGCCACCCTCCTCTTCATGTGCCCAGGAAAGCCAGGCTCTCAGGAGTGGAGCGAGGGAAATGCTTATTTACTGGGGACAGGTCTCAGAGTTAAGTAGTATTAGATTTCTGACATTGAGGCACTTCTGAAGTAAGAACCATCTCTGGGCTTTTCTTCTTGTGAGGTTTTTTTTGTTTTTTTGTTTTTTTTGTTTTTTGTTTTTTTACAGCAGACCCAATGTTTCAAAGGGCAAGAGATGGTCAAAAGTACCCAAGTCTGAGGTCAAAGAATTTGTATTTTGCTTAAACTGTCAGATAGACTGGCACAAAGCCACCCATAATACATTCCTGTTACTTCCAAATGTGTAGAACCTGGTGACCTGGTGTCTCTGCTTCACCCACCCACTTGGTGTTGTAGCAGTTTCTTTGGTTTTTTAAGAACCAGCTTTGGAGGTCCTGGCTCTCAGTGTGGGTTTTCTGTTGTTTATTTGAATTCTTCTCTGATTTTATTATATCCAACTAACTTCAAGATTCATTTCCTTTTCCTTTTTTAGTCTAAGAGAGGCACACCTTGGACATTTAAACCATTTTCAGTTTCTGAAGTATAATAGACACAGCAATTTTTTTCTATTACCAGACTGCCATACTTTCAGTTTAGCACACAGGTATACATTTTGGTACTTTGTTTTCAATTCAGGTGAAAATATTTTCTAGATTCCCCTCCCCCCCTTTTAAAAGACAGGGTCTAATGTAGCCCAAGATGGCCTCAAATTTATCGTGATCCTCTAGTCTTAGCCTCTCAAGTGGTGTGATAACAAGCATATGTCACCATGCTTTCTTTTTTTTTTTTGATCCATGGGTTATTTCAAAGTCTTACTGCCAGGAATATGGTCTTTCCTGGTAAATGCCCCATGTGTCCTTTAGAAATCTGTTTTGCTAATGTCTGTAGGGGTAGAGCCTTGTGAATGTTAACTTGGTGGTGTGGGAAGTGTGTTCTGCATGCCTCTTGTATCCTTACAGACCTTCTGGAAGCTCATGCTGTCAGTGCTATGAGACTCTGTCATTGGATGGATATAGGTTTGACTTTCTCTTTCTAGGCCAATCTCTGATTACTTGTTTGAAGCTCTGAGGCTGGGCATATAAACATGACTACCGTGTTCCTATGACAAACTGATGAGAAGACATACTTTACTCCCTAGTAATGTTTTTCTCTTAAAACCCATGTTCCCTGATATCAGTAGGTTCAGCCTAGCTTTGTTTTGCTGAATATGAATGCCATCTCTCACCTAGTCTTGCCTTTATATTAAAAACAGGTTTCTTAAAGCCAGTACACAATTGGGTTTAATTCAGTCTGACAATCCTTACCTTTAATTGGAAGTGTGCAAACCATTTACATTTAATATAACTAGCAGGATGTCTTGACTTGTTTACTCTTTTCTACTTGACCCATCTACCCTTCCTTCATTTTACATTTGTCTTCTCTTGTGTTTGTTTTCACCTGTTTGCTTTTTTTGAAACAAGCTTTCAGGTAGCCCAAACAGGCCTTAACCTCACAAATAGATGAGGCTAGCCTTGAATTCCAGATCCTGCTTTTCAAAGGCTGGGATTATAGTTATGTACGCCTTGGGTTGAGTACTTTTTCTTCTATGATGGCTTATTGAAAAATACATGTGTTTGGTTTAGAAATTTTAGGGTTTACAGTATGTATCTTTTAAACTACTCCAGTGTACCTTTGATTTGTACTGGGTCAGTTTAGTCATATGTGACTTGAGCTTCATTTGCAAAATGCTAAAAGATGCTTTGGTCATCACTGGACCACATATGTGATAGTAGTCTTATGGGACGACACTGCCTAGTGATACTGCGGCCAACTCAGCTTGTACAGCATACTGTTTACATAAGGACACATTCTCAGAACCTGTCTCTGCCATTGTGACTCATGACTCTGTAAGAAACTAGCAATTGGGATGCTATTGCCGCCTCCTCTGCTAGTGTAGACATAATTTCCAAATGTAATGAACCTCAGAGCATTGTTTATTTAGCTCGATGTGGTTGCCAATTAAAATGATTTAAGCAACATGAAAGTACATTTTGTAATGTCCCCATAGGAGCACTCCCCACTTCTCTGAATTCCTATCAGTGTGTCCCCCTCAGCCGCTCCTGTTACTGTTTTGTGTCGGTGAACTTTGTGAAACCCCTTTAGGATCTGAACTGTATTTATACTGGCTAGCAAATTCTAACTTAGCAGAATGCACTCACTGCAGTGGTTTCGGTCATCTCAAGTTGTTCCCACAAGCCAGCCTTGGCTTCATTTTCTCTGTGCTTTATGTGTCACGAATCGCTTTAGGCTATTTTAAGATTTTTCTGTGGGTGCGTCTCAGCAGTCTGATGAGTACCATTGTGACTTGGAGTTTTGTTTTATTTTCCCTCAGAGTTCTCTGGATCTACACCTCTTCTAATTTTCATCATGTTTGAGGTTTCCCCAAACATCATTTGTTCAGTACCCTGTCTACGTTCTCTCTTCTTCAGAGCGTCAATTTGGCTCTAACTGTTTTGCTGGAAGCTCAGCTCTGTTTCATAGGCTAGCCTAGAACTCCTGAGCCCAGGTGATCCTGCCTCGACTTCCTGAGTGTCGGTACTACAGGTGTGTGCCATACCCAACAATAATAGCACTGCAAATACACACATGGGAAAAACAAAAAAAGTTAAAACAAGCATCTCAGGGACCATCCAAAGAGGGCACAAAAGGTACATGTGGTCAGTCACAGTGAAGTCTGAACTAGACCTCTTTACCATAGCCCTCATTCTGTGAAAATGTAAACACAGTCCTTTTAGAAAACTTGTACTACTGAGGTGAGCACTCATTGGCTCCTCAGTCCACGAATGAAAGATATGTGGAGAAATTCCTTATCTCACCACAGTCCAAGTGGGAACTTCTGAGACTGTCTTCAAGGGTCAGTTTGGTTTGTGCATGCCAATGGGTGTGTGTGTGTGTGGGATGTGAGACAGTATCACGAGATCCTTCTATCAAGGGGAGTAGAAGGGCAAGAGGGAAGGATGAGGGTGGGCCACTGGGCCATATGCCATGAAATATAAGTTATAGCTTGAGAAATTAAAAAGGTAAGAAAGTTCCTCAGTGTCCCCATGCCCAGATCTGTCCTCAGAGTTGATCTATGGAGACCCATCTTACACTTGTTTAAGCCATGGAGTGTAAGCTGACTTTGTGTAGCATCCCAAGGTCCTTCCATGGTTGTGTCTCTCAGAGGTTACCATGCTGAAGCAGGTGCTGGAGTCAGGGCTGTCTCTCATTGTTCCTTTTGGAAAGGAGAATGTTCTAATACTGGTGTGTAGAGACCTCGATTCCCTCAGTGTTCAGAACTGGATATGCTAACACAGGCACAGGTGCGGGAAGTTGCGCCCCCCAACCCCCATGCCTGGGCTACCCACCCTAAGCAAATCCCACTGCTTTTGACATGTACTCTCCAAACCTACTTCCTACCCCAGGACCCAGGTGTAATAAACCTCTGGATGCCATGTGCCTTGCACAACTGTATTGGGGATATCTTTAAAGATACTTGGGGATGTGTCACCCACTATACATATCTGAGACTGCATATCTGCATTAGCATTTTAATTGGTAATACTAAAGGGACTATCTGAAGCCAATATTTGTCTTTTGAATCACTGAATCAGGTTGATACTGAGACTTGGATTTCAGTTTACTACCCCAGAATCTTATCTCATCCAGGAAGGTACAGATAAGGATGAATGTGTCCCACTTAGAGCAGCCTTCCAAGTGACTAACTCTCAGAGAAGAGCCTGGCACCAGGAGGAAGAAGAATGCTGTAGAGGAGCAAAAGAAACCATTTTCAACTCCTCACAAACCTTCGGGGAGGCCAAGGCCCATGTTACCAAAGCATACTTCAGCTGTTCCCACCACATCCCTTTCCTTTGGAAGCACTTCTTTGCAGCCTACTCCTCTCCACAGCATTTCTCCTAAAAATATAACCAACTTGAATGCTGGCATCTATGACCAGCCATTAAACAACATGAGCTCCTAAGACATTTGTGGCTCCATATCAGGGAAATACACTGGGCATTTGCTCCTTTTAATGCAGAAACAAACCTATCTTTTGCATTGATCTCTGAGGTTTAACAGGTTTAATGTATAACATCCCCAATATTTTCTATATTATTAGGGGTTAAGAAAAATGTCACAGCCAAAGAAATTTATTTTAAAATAGAAACATACATACATTAAGCTTTAAACAATCAAATTTTAAACAAAAGGGAAAAGGAGCCATTTGATCCCAGAGTTGGTACAGAATGACTTGTATGTGTGTGAAATCCACATAAGGAGCACGTGGACAAGCTGACATGGAAATCCATCATGCTCCCTACCCTTGCGTGCTTAGGTGTGTCCACTGGCTGCCATGGGACATTCATGCACTGAGAGCTACCCTCGATGACTGCCCACTAGCACCATCACCTAGACTCAAGTTCATGTGGGTGTATGGTTAAGTGCTATGGTTCCTTCCCAACACAGGAAGAGAGGGTGCTCAGGGATACTGAGAAATGCTCAGAGGGATTTGGCAACGCAGAAGATGTGGTATCTAGGAATTCTCCCAAGCCCCCAGGAATACTCATGGCCCAACTGTGCTGTGCAGGCCGCCTGGGAGCCTGGGCTGAGATGCTCAGTCTGGGTGGGGCTTCCGCTTGGGCTGCTCCTCATAAGACTCCCCAAATTCATTGACCCTGCTCTTATCCACAGGGTAAAGCCTGCAACGGTAGGGATGGATAACGATTAGCAAGGCAAGTCCTTATGTCCTCGAGAGAACACAGCTCCTCTGAAAACATCCTCCAGTATCTGGGCCACCTCAACATCTGGCACCTTCCTAGGTCCCGGAGCTGCCTCCCATCTCTCCTGTGCCCCATTCTGCAGGGTCAGGAAATGAAAGCTGGGCTAAGCAGAGAAGGACAGCAGCCCTGCAGCAGGGTGGGGCCTGGAGAGGTCTCCATGTGGAAAACTGTGAAAAGTTCCAGGCACCGTCACAAAAAACAGTAGTTCTAGACGCTTCCAAGGCTTTAAGTGCTCTGCCCCAGTGGCTCTACTCTTCAATCCTGAGACCTCCTTTCTCACTCTAGCAACATACCCTGCTTCTAGGAAGACACCAAGGGAAGGAGAGATGCAGTGGCCCACAAACAACCAGACCTCAGCTTTAAACAACCTCACTTTCACCAAAAGCCCTGGGGCTGGGTCTCTGCATAAATATGTGGAATCTTTTCAAGGGTCCTCCTGGCTTGATATGGGACTCCTAAGAACATCCCTGTACCAGGTAAGCCAGGGTTCCCCACAAGCTTATTGCTACCTTCATGTGTGTCAGGGAACCAAGTATGGATATGAAAACCTAGGAACCAGACCTCATTCAGCATGTGGATATGGTACTGTGTTATGACAAACAGTGCTAGCCCAAGAACATCTGCAGGCAACTGAAGTAGCTTTGGGAAGACAGGCTCATCTTGCATTGGATGGGCACAGCTTAGGAAGTTAGAGAAAGAAGCTGTCACCATATGGAGATTAGGAGGTGGGAGTGGGGCAACCTTTACTGCCAACTACTGGAGGATGGAAGGTGAGGCGGCAACATTCCATAAAGATTTCCTCAACATAGACTCAAGTTCTGAGGTCAGAGGAGATGGGTAGCCTGAACCTCTATCAGTTTTAAGGTGTGTTTTAGGAAATCCCCAAACCTGGCCCTACCCTAGACACAGCCCACAGGCAGGGGCTGATAGAAAGGCCAGATGCCAGCCCAGAGGGGAAGGGAAGGCAGGTAAGCATCTGCATTTTATTCTATGTCCTAGAGGCTTTTCCTTGGCTGTGTGTTGGTCTAAGACCCTGGTTGCTACTACCTACTGCTGCTATGTAGAATCCAGGCCCAGGAGAGGGAACCACTGACCTTCACCTGCAGGGTATGCAGCCTAAGAGAAGACCATCACCCCACCACTACCTCATACTGGAGACCCGTGCCTGAGGACTATTTGCTAGACTGTCAAAACAACTGTGCAGGGAACAATCCTGCACCGTGTTATCACAAGACACAACTGGAACCTATTTTGGGCAACAGAGAAAAGTCACCACCTGCCAAATCTGCCCGAAAAGACACACAGGTTCAGGGCTCTACACTGAGGAGGTGCTGCAAATACACACTCACCACCGCTGGTAAAGGTAGACCAGGAAGACCACATCATCTCTGAAACAGGCCAGCCGGTGGGATGTGGGCATGGTGATGATGAAGGCAAAGACATCATCGATGAAGGTGTTAAAAGCCTGCAAAGCAAGATGGAGCAGTGAAACTACCACAGAGCTGGGGTCCTCTGTTTTATAACCCAAGTCAGTGAGCTGCCCCTCAGCATATGGTGGGACCTAGAACTGTAAAGCTCACAGCAAGTGAGTGAAGATCTAGTACAGAGATATCAGAGCAGCACCAGCAGGACAGCAGGTTCCCAGACCCACATGAAGGATCTGCAGCTTTCTGTGCTTGAAGCCAAGGAGTTAGCTGGGAAAGATGAACAGAGCAGCACTAGGGCTGGCTCCTTAGAGAACTGAAATTGCTTCTGACTAGCTCAGCCTCTCCAACCCTTTAGGAAGGGCTCTGGGCACTGCTGGGAAGACACAGGGCTCTTGTTTCAAACACTCAATTACTAAGCCAAAACATTTGCATTTGATAATGTTGCCAACAAAAGTAACATGGCTTTTCACTCTAAATTCTCCCTTACCGTGACTATGAGAACCTTCATCCTGCATGGTTTGTGGTTCTTCAGAGTCTGAAAAGATGTCTTAGTTTTTCAACAAAGCAGACAGGGCCAAAACTACTGTGTGTCTGTGTACATATGTGAGCTCATATGAATGTACCCCGCAAAGAATCTTCCAGCCACTCTTGGTATAGACCTGTGGCTTACCTTATAGGTAAAGGCCTTCCAAGGCAGATGTGCCACTGACTTCATCTGAAACAAGGAAGATGCCATAGGTCAGCCAGAGGCAACAGAGAGAAGATAGGGGTATTGCCTTAGCAGAGACTCCTTGGCCTTACCTTGTAATTGACAAAAAGCTGGGGCAACATGAAGAGGAAGCCAAAGGCATAGACACCTGTGGGAACAGAAAACATCCATGAAAAAGAACCAAACATACATTCTGCTGGGGCTATGAACACCAGGACACCCAGCTTCCAAAAGATCTCTGCTGGCCTTGTCACATGCAGCTTGCTGGCTAATAAACTCACCAAGAGCCAAGGACATCTCAGAAAAGCAGCACACTTTTTATTGACTGCTGTTGACTGTTGTCCCCAGGATCAAGCAAGTCCTGGGCAACAGGGTCATCAGAGGTGCATTGGGGAAGGTGCCAGGATTCAATCTGGGACTCATCCCTGGAAGCATGGCCACCCAGATCTACCTGCTCATTGTGAAGCTGTCTAACCTACTGCTCATCAGTACACCCCAAAGCATGGGAATACAACTCAGTGACACTTAGCCATGGGACACATCCAGTATATAGAGACCATGTGCTGTGAACGACACACAGAGCAGCAGGGCATCGACTAGCCTCCCAGCATGTCCACAAAAGGTAACAGCATACTCTGGGAAATTCTATGGATGAAATGTCAGATGGGATCTGAAGGCTAGTGTTGCCTGTTTTTAGGAAAGTAAACAGACTATCCACTGGAGTATTTACTCAAGCTCAGGCACCACAGTGCTGGGCACTGTATGTGTTCTACAGGTAAGGGACTGACTAGTCTTTAATCCTAGAAACCTGTCCCACAAGTGATGGAGAGAACAGGAAAGGCAGCACCCACTGTAAATATTAACACCAAGGCAACACATGGACTTACCATTCACAAAGCTGTTGATGAGCCAGGAGTACCAACTGAAATAGAAGTAAAGGAGTTGTGAGCCTCAGAGAAGCCATGGGCATGTTGCTGAATGTTAAAACAAAAGAAAAGTACCCCCCTGAAAAACTATTTTGACATCCAGGGTAGTTGGGATGCCAAGGCAGCCTGCAGACAGCTCTCAAGGGAAGCAGACTCATGTACAGATTTCAATCTGTACATGCGTTGTACTTCAGTGAGATATGAACCAATGTACAGTATTCAATCCTGGGATCCTATCTGGCTCATGCTGCTCACCCATCCTAATATCAGCCTGACCCTAGAAACACACTGCCCATATCTCTCCACCTGACACAGGATACCTGTCTTTTCCTAGTCCTTCTGACTCTTCTTGTCCAGCTGAAACCAATGAGCACAACAGCAGCTTAGTGTTAGCTTTTTCCTCTTTCAACTGTCTAATCTCTGTACTCAAAAGTCAGTGATGAAGTATGGGAAAGCTTGCACTTCCCAGACTGAAGATGTGTATTCCTCTGTCTACCATGTGGTCCCTATAGCCTTTGATTTCTTGAGATGTATAAGGGCATGTCATGGTTCCTGTCCTCTTCACAATCCAAAGGAGATAAAGGCCTAGTACTGACTTTCAGAGCAATAGCAGATCCTGGCCTTTATCTGAGAAGGTCCCGAGTTCCTGGCAGCCCAAGGGTTAGGGGGTTGGGGTTGGGGGTGGGTTACCAGGTACAGATGCCCTGTGTTCAGAAACCAAACTAGGCTTTCAGCTGAGAGACTTGAGGGTGTGAACGCTGCAGCACCCACCTCTTATACTTGATATTCAGGAGGGAGTAGACAGCGCCCCCCACACAGAGAGGGTAGAGCAGGTAAGACAAGTACTTCATGGCCTGCGAGGAAAGGCAGCTTCCAGTTAAATACCCTAACCACCAAACACCTCAGCAGATGCTTCATATATAACTTACGACAAGAGCAAACAAAAAAGGTGGGACCCCAATAACATTTCAGGTAATAGCACAACTGTGTCTATTGGCCATGGAATTCTGCCAAGACCCCAAAGCGAGACACTGAATGCACACCATGGGCAGCAATGACTGTGATGCATCAGACATGCTGCCTGCATCAGAATGGCAGATTCAGGCAGGAGAAACCAAGGAAGCCTGTAGTCATAGACCCAGGCTGCACCTGCACCACAGGCCCTGTATTTACTCTGGTTTGGTATTTGTTATCATCTCACTAAAATCTAAAATGCAAATATCTGAGCTTTGAACTGAAACACCAAAACCATCCTGCAGAGACATCCTATTAAACCCAACATGTCCCACTCTCTAGCAGCAGTGGGAAGCTACTAGGGTCTAGTTGCTAGAGGGCTTTCTGTGTATGATGCACAGAAAAGACAGCTGGCTAGGAGAAATGATCTCCTAAGCAGCAGGAGTTGTCCAGGTGACAAACTGGGAGCCAGTGGCCTATGAGCTTGTTCCTTCCCTGAGAAGAGGATACACCCACATGCTCACTCTTGAGACTGCTCTTCATGTTGGTTCCACTGCATTCCCAGGACAAGTTCCCCCAAATTACTACAAGAACCTAGTACCTTATGGTGTCACAGGGTCCCCAATTGCTTACCTGAGCATCATACTTCTCAGTCTTCCTCTCAGATTCACTATGGGTGCCAAACTGTTGTAAGATTAATATAACGTCAGTTGACTCAGGAGACTATCACCACAGCAAAGCTGGCACTGAAGCCATAAACAGTGTAGGCCATTGCACTACCCCAGTGCCAATACTGGCTGTACCCAGCCTCTGGCCTAGGCACTGGCCACTCCTGCCCGTTCCACCATCACAAAGGCAGCCCAGTCTTCTGATGAATCAGGTGAAGAAAGACTTAGCAACTGATTAGAAAGCTGATGGGAGCTCTATTAGTGAAGTCCTACAGCTAAGAACTGCAAAATCCCACTGTGTGAGGACGCTCCCTGTCCCGTGGGGACACTCTTGCATGCATGTGCTTGTGTGCTGGGAAGCTCTGTAACAGGTAGCAAAGACAGGATAAAGTATGTCCAGAAGGTTCAGCGCTAACTTGAAGGGGACTACAAAATGACGGCCTGGCCAGTCTGCTCAGGAAGAGGTGTATCTGGAATAGTCACTAGAGGTCTCACCTGAAACACAGGTCTCAAGCCCCTCCAGGCTACTGTCATTTTCAATGCCTTCTTCACTTTCCAAAGCTGAAGGGAGACAAGGAAATGTACATTTAATTCTGAGATGCTGGATAAGGAAGACTGGCACTCTCACCCCTGGGCCATTAGTCACTGTTCCTCTTTCCTCCACCTCTCAGGGCCATCTGTGGACTGGGAGGGCTCTGCACCACATATACTCATGGCTATCCACTAGGTGGAATGTGCAGTCACTGGAAAACACAAGGAAACCAGTACTCACACCTACCCTAAATCTAGCCAGTTTTCATCCTGGGCCCCAAGTCTTTCCCTAGACTCACTAGGATTCATGGCCTGCTCAACATCCTCACTGTAACTTGGTGCCAGCAGCATTTACTAAGGTCAGGTCTAGAATACTGCCTCCGAGATGGGTTTTCATGCTGTCACTGTGACAGGCACCTTACTGTGAAAACCATATCTTAACAAGCATTTACAAGAGTAGGTACTCAACAGAACCAACTCTGAGAACTAGACCTCTGGATCTGGCCTGCTTGTTGCCTTCCTTCCAGACTGGATCCCATATGGCTCCTTCCTTCCTTCCTTCCTTCCTTCCTTCCTTCCTTCCTTCCTTCCTTCCTTCCTTCCTTCTTTCCTTCCTTCCTTCCTTCCCTCCCTCCTTCCCTTCCTCCCTCTCTCCCTTCTTTCTTTCTGTTATTGGATATTTTATTTATTTACATTTCAGATGTTATCCCCTTTCCCCATTCCCCCCCCGAAACCCCCATCCCATCCCCCCTCCTCTTGCTTCTATAAGGGTGTGCCCCCATCCACCCACTCCCACCTCCCTGTCCTCGAATTCCCCCACACTGGGGCATCTAGCCTCCACGGGACCAAGGACCTCCTCTCTCACTGATGCCCGATAAGGCCATCCTCCACTACATCTACAGCTGGAGCTGATGGCTCCTTTCTATAAGCACCTCACAGCAGCACAGGGTCACAAGGTGTCAAGTGGCATTAATTACTTACTATCCACATGACTGTTCCAACTTCCTATCAAACCAGAAGCTGGTTCAGTGTCATATCATTCTTCTGTTTCACTTAGAGCTTATCAAACTTGTTAATACGGGTCTAACATGATCTGCTGCTCCAAGATGTACCCTTAGATACCGCCTTACGCAGCAGCTGCCCCTCTAAGCCTGTTTCTCAAAGTATGTAGGTCCTCAGACAGTCTGTTTCACCACTCACAGCAGCTGAGCAAGTGTTGAAGTTCACAGACCTCACAGAAATCCCAGTCCTTCTGACCAAGCATGGTGCCCAGGACTCACCTCAATGGCAGCTCCAACACCTGCAGGGATCAGCACCAGCAGGCTTGTCTGTTCATCCAGCAGGAAGAGGAAGATGACCACAGTGCTGAAGCAACGCCAGAGCACTGGGGACATGAACACACAAGGAGGTGAGGGCAAACTGCATCTATCCCTTGCACACACCTCCAACCACCTATAAGCCTATCTCCCCTCCCCTCCCCCTCTCTCCAGTTGGCCACAAACAGCTGTGCTAGAGGTGGAGCTTAGCAGAAGAGCCTGTACCTAAGAGCATACAGTCCCTGGGTTTTATGCCTAGCACCAGGGGAGACAAAAGGGATACCCTGCAACTCTTCAAAGCACTTTAATTACCAGAAGCCAGGGTAGAGCAGAGAGTAGAGGGCATGGTCTAAGCGGGTACCAGATCTGAGTGACAGTCAAGACACTAATAGGCACAGATACTGGCTGGCTGCCCAGGCTGAGTGCTTCCATATTCTATACTCTCTTGTTTTGTACCATTCTAGGTTGGTTTCTTTTATAAAGCTGTGCTTTTGCTCACAGGATGTGCTCTGCAGACACAGTAGAGTCAGGGCTACAGTTACCAGACTCAGCAGGAAGCTTCTCCACAGGTGCCTGATGAGACATTGAACGGCTTCCCTGAAAGCCTTGTGTTTTACACTCACTGAGTCAGATCCTGCCAGTCAGATCTAGCTCTTGCTGGAGCAGCCTCTCAATTCTATCCCTTACACTTGCACCTGTATTTACCTCAAAGCCTGCTACCATCATGACAACTCTACCTAGCAGCCACTGCCCCTTCTTTTATACAGCAAAACCATCATACTGGATCTTAGTCAGTGAAATGATTCTGCAAATTCAGGTCTCATTGATGAGGACACTGATCCAAGTACTGGTAATTTATTTTGAAGACTGACTCTAAAGCCAGCAGCCAGAGTCCTGTCAATCAGGAGGGAGCTGGTTGACAGAAGGTCTGGTGCTGTATTGGAATCTATGAGCCTCTATAGGCAGTCCAGCTCCACACCCTCATACAGAAGGCCTGTGCCCGTGGCCTATAGCCTCAGTGGGATTCAGAGATGCTCACTGACTGCTGAGACTACTGAGACAGGACCTGGGGCTATGCTGCTCAACTTCAGAAGCATCTCATAGCCAAGCACAAATCCAGGACTGTTGGGGAGCAGACACGAGCTGCCAGTGTCACAGTGAGCCCCTGGGCAGGTAGACTGTCCCTGGGCCCTACCTGCTTTGGTAGACATTCCAATCATGCTCTTCTTTTTCTTCCAGAAACTGATGTCATTTTTAAATGCCAGGAAATCAAAAAGAAGCTGTAAGGAACAGACAGGACAGCAGCTTGCAGTCTAGTTACAGCACTTTTACCGACTAAGCAGGCAATCTACAAGTACACTAAGCCCAAACCTTGCTCGGGTTTAGCAAGACGTGTTCACTGTCTACCGAACCCACCGTTACACATTTCAGAGGCCAGAATTGTAGAACTCAGAGGGAGACATTAGTGGGACATTTTTCAAACATACACTCAAATCCCAGGTAGAGTATATCTTGGGTTGTGGACAACCAGGTACCCCAACCTAGGTCTCACCCATTACTTGTAACAGTTCAGTTTCTCACTGTGACCACTTACAGTCACCCTTGTAGACAGTGGCCTTATAAAGCTACATTTGCTTTGGAGTAACTAGTACCCAGAAGGTCCACTATACCCCATGCCTCCCTACTTTGCACCCTGACTGTACCCAACACACTGTCAGAGAGCTCTCTAGTTCCTCTGTGCACTACATATGACACACGATACACACAGGTAGGACCACAAACTTTCCTAGCTGGGCAACACAGTTCTAGAGGTATTGGCACCTAGACAAGGAACAACAGGGGCCAGAGGCTGTGCAGAACCCAGGAACTAGGTCAACTGACCTCAACTATATGTGCCAGTGCCCAATGAACCACCCCAATGTCTGTCCCTATTCCCTGTGACAAGAACCCAGGGGACAGCTCACGTGAAAGGCTGCAACAAAGAAGGTCAACGCTAAGAGATATAAGTTGGTGTCTACGAAAATTCCCTTCAATTCATCTGCATCTTTTTCTGAAAACCCTGTAAGGAAAACACATTATAATTCAAGAAGAGCCATTTTAGTCTTATCTATAATGTCACGAATATTCTCCCGACTGTAGAAAATGTACATCTTGTCTGGAGTAAAAGTCAACAGAAACTGTAGCATTTAAATACTGGGTTCTGACCAGAGCCAGTCTCAGCTAACTCCTAACTCACATTCTAAGGATAAAGGAGCTGAAGTCTTGCATGCTTCTTGACCACACAGGCAAAGGTGACCCCACAAGTGACCCCTAGCAGGAAGTACAGCAGTGTGGGTCTGTGTCAGCTGCTGAACAAGGAGCCACAGCATGGCTTGGATTCACCAAACACCCCATTCCACCCTGGCCTAGGGCCCTGGGGCACCCACCGAACTGCTGCAGGGAGTACACGGCATCCTGCATGTGGATCCAGAAGCGCAGCCGCCCCAGTGAGATCTTGTCGTAGGACACTGTGAGTGGCAGCTCAGTGGTAGATCGGTTTATCACCTGCCACCAAGAAATCCATAGGTGAGGGAGGGCCATCAAACAAGGCCAGGACTCAGTGCAACACCCTGCAGCCATGCACCAGATCCCAGTAGACCTTGATACCCTGACAGGTCCCTGAATAACCTTGGCAGCTCCTTACCACCCCAGTGGGCCTTGCGGGATTCAAGGTCTGATGCAAGGTCATTCTTCTTCCTAGGCTTTTTTGTGTTCAGACCGAGCCTTTCCCACAGGATGGCGTTCTGCCTGCCGGCTACTGTCTCCAGTCTGAACCACCCACTGACATTGCTGAGCATTCACCGGTTCACCAGCTACATCCCAATGTATTACTTCCAACTAAGCAGCACCCTGTTCCTGTGTCTCCAGCATTTTTCAAGCTGCACAAACCCTGAGAACTGGAAGACAGGCTCACAACTAGCATTGGCTAGAAACTGCACAGCTTACTAGCTGAGCCAAGAGAAGGTAAGAATGCCTGGCTGAGGTGCCATAGCCCTGTCCAAAAAGAGTGGGAGACTGAGCACAAGCACGGGATGCCTAAATGTTCTCAGGTGAACCATGAAGAGACAGCACTTCAAGTCACACTCTATAGCAGGTGAATATGGTCATGTTGATTGTGCACATGTCAGAAGCTGATACATATCACCCATCTAATCTTCCTGCCCCAACCTCCTGCCACGAACACTGTTGGTGTCAAAGGCATGATGGTCACTCACAATGGAGCTAGCAATCTGAAATGTGTCAGGGTTAAGCAGCCACCAGGCTTAGGACTTGGTAGCTAGGTGCTGGGGCTCTTCCAACACAGAAGCCCGCTTCAGAAGCCTGCTTCAGGTACTGTAGCATGTAAGGATTCCAACAAGGACCACTAGAACACACAATCTGCAGATGTTGGCCTATAGCCTCTGCCTCTATCTACATATGGATACCTAGGCACAAAAATACAGTCACTGGACGCAATTTCCCAATTGCTTACAAGAAGTCAGTACTATGTAGTCTTGCAGTATGTTTAGACAGCCTCAGGTTTACAAAGTACAGTTTGTACATTTCACAGAACCCAGTGTTGTGAGCTTTAAACAAGGAGAAATTAAGTCAGAGAAGGGGGAAGGAGTCAGTCAGACCTCCTTACTGCAGACTGCCCTGTCCCTAACCCACAGGTCATCCAGGTGCAGGTGATACCCAAGGAAAGTAGAGGACCCTGTATTAGGGACTGTGGGGGCTTGCCATACTGAGCCACAGCCAGAATAAGCCCAGGCAGGCTCTGAGGGGAATCCTACATTAACCTCCCTGCTCTCTAAGCCTTGATTCTGTTCAAGAGGAGATGTAGGCTGGCTGTTAGGGAACACTAACAAATGACAGTGGGAGACGCACACAGGTGCTCACTTATAATCTTTGCTCACCTGGGACCCCAGTCAAAGCTCTCCTTTCCTATCCCAACTTATTTCCACTGAAAAGAACACTGACACAGCTCCTGGCAGCAACTACTACAATGAACATGAGGTATTTAGCATGGTACTTGATGTAGTGTTAACCACTGTTATTCTCCTTATAATGCAAAGCCAAAATTCAGCCACATTTCTACTACTCTCAAAATACTGTTGTTCTCTTTGGAAAAATAGCATCTTTGTTGCCTATAACAAGAGCATCAGAGTAGCCATTTCACCTCCACAGGATATTGGCATTGCTCATGGCTATACTAAGAGTTGTGGCTCCCTCCCAGGGTTGGTTCAGATATGAATCTTTGGTTCCACAGCAGGCCTATCCCTCAGGACAAGATCTGTGCAAGAAACTATGAAGCATCACAAGCCTCACATACTAGGAGCAGGCATGCAGCCTTTCTGTTGGAGCTCTGCGGGAGTACCACCTAAGATCCTGATGGATACCCTATGAGTCTATCACTAGGAGGGGACCCCACAAGCAGCTTTCACAAGTACTAGAGCCCAACCAGGTACTGAGACCTCTATGTGGGTCCACCATGTGCTAAGCGGCGTCACTCTCCACTCTGAAGGAAGCTCTATGCTGTACCCAGAGCAAGGCACCGAGAGCACAGCTCACCATCAGGTCTTTCACCCGGTTGCTCAGCTGGTCAATGAACAGGATGGGGAGGTAGTGCACTGTCTTCCCGAGTTGAATCCTGGGGGTTTGAAACACAACAGCCTACAATCAGTGTCAGATTTATCCCCTGGCATCACTAAATACGTTGAGAAATTAGGAGTATCCCACTCAGCATCACTGTTGGCTACATCTTGGCTACTGGAATCTCAGAACTTTCCAAACAGAAGCAAGAGATGGTAGCATCCCATGACAACAGTTATAGCCACAATTAGGAAGACCCACACACCTTCTTCTAAGTGAATGGTAGGACACAGGGTAGCCTCGAAAGGAAGCTACCCATACACTGTAGCTACCTGAGAGGAAGGCTGGAGACAGGTCAGAGCTGGCCCTTTCTGTACCAAATGCTTAAAATTTGAAGCATGTATACAAATCAGAATTTATGTAAAAAAAATTTAGGGTTGAGGATTTAGTTCAGTGGTAGGGGAGTTCTTGTTTAACAGGTACAATGTCCTGATTTGGTTCCCTAGCACCATATACACATAAAGATTTAAATCTTAAAAAAGAAAATACGAAATTTTTGACAGTGCCAGAGAAATGATCTGTTGTGAATAGAAGTGACTCGCAGCTAGCCACTCCCAGAAGCCACGTGACACCATGAGGGCATACTGATGGGTCTCGCTCGGCACTGGGCTTTGTGAGCACCATCACACGTACATGTAACTAATGACAGGGCACACCGACTGGCCTCGGCCCTGGGCCTCGTGAGCACCGTCACAGGCACACATAACTAAGGGTGGCAAGCAATGTTCAGGTCACACAGCCTAGAAAGGAAATCTTTAAGTGAACCCAGTGACAGAATCCCACATTTCATGGCCCAGGGAGCATGAGGACAGGACAAAGCCAGCTTTTTGTTTCAGTGCAGGTGGGATACTTTCCTAGACGAAAGAGCAAGATGTACCAGCTGGAATTTCACTCTGTCTCTCAATCCTGTCAGCCACCTTGATCATCATACCCTCCTGGTGGTTAAGCAAAGAGCTTAGCGGGTTCTGTGGCAGGGCAGCTCACAACACAGGCAGGGTCAAGAACTCAGGTACGGCATACTCTGTTTGGGCTCACCAAACTGAAGCCTGCTCTGCCATCAGTTCAGTTCTAAGAGCGGCTTCCCTCCCTGGGTTCCATGTGAGACTTACATCTTCATGTACCGATGCACATCTGCAGGCAGCGAGGAACCATCAAAGACAAAGTCATCCACCATCACATTCAGGGTCAGCCTCGGTCGCCAGTGAGAGACGGGTTCATCTAGGGCATTCGATGGCTTCTTCTCTGCTTCTATCTGCTGCTATAGGTAGAAATTGAGGCTATACTACTTAAGACCAGACTGTGGCAACAGAGTGGTCTTGGCCTCCATCTGAGAAGCCACTGGCTCTCTAGACAGGCAAAAGTGGGAAAGGAGGCCTACCTGGCTGTTCTAGTGACCTTGGGCTACCAGTCTTAGAGCACTTCCTCCCACCTGGTTCTATGAGACCATGAGGGAGCAGCACTGAGAGATCAGCGACTAGGGACCTAACAGGAGGCCTGCATCCCTGTCAGCTAGGGAAAGACTATCAAGAGACAACACTAAAGCAGGTGTGAGTGAGTACAGTGCAGTCTTGGAGAGAGATGGACAGGATCAGGGATCTGATCTAGATAAAACTAGATCCAGAGAGAAAACGATGGGTAAATCAGTTTTATCTCAAACCAGGACGACTTGGCTAGGAAGCAGCACTACCCTACTTCCTCCTGAACAATGGCTCTCACACAGCACTTCACATCCCCAGCAACAACGACCACAGCCTGCATTTAATGGTTCCAGAAGCTTTATACCCATCACAAAAAAGATACCAGCTGGCCCCCAACACTACCATTATGAAGCCCTCTCCACCTGCCCACAAGGAGACAGTGGGGGACCACAAATAGGAAGAGAATTTTAAAATACACTCCCACTCCTAGACTATGGCTGCTTCTGGCAAAGCTGCCATCGTTCTTATTTTGTGACTTGTTTTAGCTTCTACTCAATATGGACCCAGACAGTGAAGATCTGCCTTCTGCCATGGGCCCATGAATGATTTCCTTGCCTCCAACAGTCTTAGTCTACAGTCCAGACTGGTCTGGAACCTAGGGCAACCTTCCCGTCTCAGCCTCAAGTACTAGGATATCAGGAGTGAACCATCTTGCTTGGCTGAACAACCACTTTTGTGAGTAAAATTTCCTTTGCATATAGTTTTTTACAGGTGAAGAAAATATAAATAGTACTTATATCCTTCCTATAATTTTGAATTACAAGCACAGATGCCCAGGCATGCAGTCCTACACTGTGTGTACATGCATGTGCCTGTGTATACATGATGACTCTCACCTGAAAGTACAGGTGAACTCTGAAGAATAACTGCCCTTCCAAGAAGGCATACACACTCACCCAAAGATGCAGAAGGCCTTGAGCCAGAGAGGGAGTCTGCTAGAGTGCTATGAATCACCACTCATCACTAACCTGATGTACTGTATCTACAAATCCATGGGATACAATTCAAATGAAAGATAATTAATTCAAATTCCTTTAAGCTGCCATTATAAGACATGCACACAAACTGTGAACAAGCAGACAAGCTTGCTACAGTGATCTGTTAAGAACCTTACCTGTGTAGCAGACTCCCCAGTGAGCAAATTAATTTCTTCTGGTTTGGGGACCATGTAGGTAGTCAGAGTACTGACCACGTGTACCTGTTTCCCATCTTGCCAGGGCAGAATCCCAGCATGATGTAGGAAAATATATGCGTACAGCGTCCCATTGTTTCTTGTTTTCTTTGGTACAGAAACATTAACTGTCCTAAAACAGAAGAGTCATTTTACACATGCATATGTTAGGTTCCACGTATATTATGTAGCTCAGACAGTCCTCAAACTCAAGTTCTTCCTGCTTCCCAAGTAGCTGGGATTAAAGATATGCACCACCATACTGTCTTACATTGTTTGTACACACGTCAGCTAATCATCTCTTTAGATTTACACGATCTAATTTTAGTTCAGAACTGCTAAAAATGAAACCCACCTGCCTGTGACTTTACTGACGTCAGAACACTACTGTGTCCCAAGCAGTATGAAAGTTACAGCACTTCCCACCTCTGTTAGAGCTTCAGAAGGGACAACTTGCTTTAAAAGGCACAGTGGGAACTGCTATGGAAGCACACAGGGTGTGGACTCCTCTAAAGCTTCTAAAAAGAGGTGTCTCCACCAGGGAAGTGGCTCTACACACTGCTCCACCGTGGTGTTTGCGAACAGAAGTGGAGCTCAGGACCGGCTCATGCTTCTTCAACCTCCTCCAGGCTCCAAAATGAATGTTTCACTATCTCACCTGGCACGGGTCAATGAACAGGAGGCAGGATGTACCCCTATAAAACTAGTGAATGGCACCTGGAGATCCAAGTTCCATTTCAAGATAGGCATCGGCAGTTAATAACTACCCTAGGGCCACAGGCTAATAGGCCTGGACAATGGGTGGGAGCTTAAGACTGGCTGACTAGTGAGCTCGATGCTTGTTGGGCAGAACAGGACCTTGATTTGATGAGTAATTTTACAAATTTTATTTGAACTTCTACAAGTTAAAATCATACGTCAAACGCTAAACCATGTTAATTCTCAAAAGTTACTGTACATAGTTGCGCATTGAGATCTATATTCTAATGACAAAGGTCACTTACTTATAAGTAACAGGTGAACTACTCCTACTAGGTAGATCAATGTATCACTCCTTGGGAGTCTACATGAGCAGTGGTAAACCACACTGACATCAGACGGCTGTAAAGGCTACTTTCTAAGTGAAACCTCAAACTCAGCACCTGTTACTTTGAACTTGACTGTTTACACAGACCCTAGACAGGGGTGCTTCTATAGGATGTTCTCACTCTATACACAATGCTATTCATGACATCCTGGAACCCATCTCTGGCAATCTGTCCCACATCCACACCTTTCAAATTTGGACTCCACATCAAAGTCTTCCACGTTCAAGACCAGGTCCACATTGTTCTCTGCACCAAGGCTGGACCGTGTGGTGGTGTAAACACTCAGCTGGAAAGAGTGAGCAAGAATGAAAAGCCAAAAGGTCCTGACAGAAAACATGTAACTATTGTGAGAGGGTAGCAATCTAAGGGCTACCTCTCAGAGGGTGAGCTTGGGCAAAATGGCCTTGTGTGACACTGCTGTGAACAAGAAACCTAACTGTAGAGTTGACCTGTCCTGAATTCCCACCAGAACCAGGAAGTAGCACAGGTGATGACAGGGCAAAGCTAGCGGCCTTATTCGGGTATGGCTGGAGATCTGGTAGCTTCCACTGGGGTCCCGTTAGTTCACACGTGTAGGGCAACTCGATCTCAGTTATAATTGGGGCAGAGCAGGGCACCAAGGAATAACAAGAGGGCAACAGAGAACAGAGACGTCCCAACTCCAGCTCTCACTGCCACCTAATCAAAACACTGGACAGTGACATCAGTGATAAGGGGCAACGCTGGTAGCCCGAAACCCGTCTCTGACCAGTGTCAGTAGGAGTGGTAGCATCTGGCCAGGGGACGCCTTCTTAGGGCTCCCCGACGCTCACCTGCAGTTTGGGCCGACGGGCCAGATAGGGCTGGATGCAGTTGGCGTCACCCGAGCACGGACGGGTATAGACGATACCGTACATGACCCAGCAGGTATGCACCACGTACACCACGAACACGCCCACCACCAAGCTGGTAAAAGAGCTGCGGCCGCTCCACATGGCGCCGCAACCTGCGGGCCGAGCGCCGCCGCCCGCCGCTCACGGGAGAGCCGCCGCGCGCCGCCGCCGCCGCCGCGGGGAAACCAACGCGCCTCGCGCGGGCCGCCGGCCGCCCCGCATGCTCCCGATACCCACACCCGGCGCCGCGGGATTCGTCGGATTTGCCGGCCGCCGCTTCCGGGAACCGAGCCACCGGCGGAAGTGGGCGCGCGCGGCCCTCTGGGAGCCAGGCGCTCAGCCACGCACGCGCGACCGCACGCTTGGCGCGCGTGCGTGACATCAGCCTCTTGCGCCGTCCTCCCGGCATGCCTCGGGGAGCCCAGGTGGGCCACCGACCTTGGTTACGCTGGGTTCTTGGAAAGATTCTTTCCTGTGGGTTGCTCTCTTTATTCTGGGCCCCCTGCAGCTTTACTGCGGGTTGACTGTGGCGCCCCAGGGATGATGACGGGGACCGTAATGCTGGCCTCCTAGCTCTTCAACGTCTAGGGGAGCGTTCAAAAGTTAGGAAAACACGGAGGAGACTCAGGAAACTCAAATACTGGTTTCTCGGGTGTGAGGTTACTGTGTTGATAACGTGCAGTTCAAGATGGCCAGAAAAGGTCAAAAAGACTTTTCACAGGTCAGTTGCCCCTTTTGTCAGAAGAATGAGTTTCTTTGGGATAATAAAAATACAAATTTTGGTCCTGTCTAACATATGCAGAGGTAGGTTATGTCTCAAGGAGACCTTTTCCCGGACTTGCACGCGTTACCCATCAGATAAAACTATTTGGACTCATGAACTTATTCAATTTACATCCCGTTGTCAGCCCCCACTCTCCTATCTCCTCCGCCAACACCCTCTCCCCTTCTCATCTGAGAAGGGGGTGGGAGAGGCCACTCAGATAAAACCATCCGGGTCCATTATCTATTCACTTTAGATCCCCATGCCAGCTCCCACTCTCTTCCCCTCCCCTTCCCTCCCCTCTCCTCTGTGAATGGGAAGCCCCCCTGGGTACCAACCCACCCCTGGCACATCAAGTAACTGCAGGACTGGCCACATTCTCTCAATACTGAGGACAGACAAGGCAGCTCAGAGGAACAGGATCCACAGGTAGGCAACACAGGGATAGGCCCTGGTCCATTTGTTGGGGGAACTTGAATGAAGACCAAGCTGCACATCTGTTACATATGTGTGGATGTGGAGTGTGGGTTGTAAGTCCAGCCCATGAATGCTCTTTGATTGGTGGTTTAGTCTTTGGGAGCCCCCAAGGGCCCAGGTTAGTTGACTCTGTTCATCTTCTTGTGGATTCCTGTCCCCTCCAGGTCCTTTAATCTTTGCTCCAACTTGTCCTCAAGACTCCTTGAGCTCTGTCTAATGTTTGGCCCTGGGTCTCTGTATCTGTTTCAGTCACCTGCTGGGTAGAGCCTCTTAAGAGGACTGTTATGCTAGGCTCCTGTCTGCCAGCATAATGGAGTATCATGAATAGTATCAGGGATTGGTTCCTCTGAGCTTCATTTTAGTCTTAAATATTTCTTGGTTTATGGTATACACATTTCTAGAGTGAAATGGCCTGTGTTGTGACAGGGCCCAGAACGGTGGCCAGCAGAGATCAAGGAAGGAGCAAAAATTATCCCTCCTGTTGTCAGAAGCTTGTTGCAATTGGTGCTTTTCAGTAGTGACCAGTTCCTTACTCTATGCCTCATAAACTGTCCCTTGAAGTTTTGGAGCTCATTGTTCCCATAAGCATGCTCGGTTACTGCCATTCTCATGTTTCTCACACATACAATCAGGAGTGTGATTGGGCATTTCGTAAAAATGGTGCTATTAAATTGAAGGATTCAGAAACAGAGCACCCGTTTCAGCCTAAGGGTATCTTAGGGTTTCTATTGCTGTGATGAACACCATGACTGAAAGAAATTTGGAGAGGAAAGGGTTTATTATGCTTATACTTCCACATCACTGAAGGATATCAAGGAAGGATCCGAAGCAGAAGCCATGGAGGAATGCTGCTTACTAGCTTACTCCCATGGCTTGCTCAGCCTGTTTTATGAAAGCACCAGCCCAGGGGTGGCACTGCCACATTAATCATCAATCAAGAAGATGTACCACAGACTTTTCCACAGGCCACTCTGGCGGGGACATTTTCTCAATTGAGTTTTCCTCTTCCCAAAAGACTGTTAACTTGTGTCAGACTGACACCAAACCTGCTAGCACAGGGCTTGGGAGGAATCACAGGGAAACTGGCTAGGTCTGAACAGGTTGAAGCAGGATTTGTGGTTACAAAGACAGGGATGGTACTTGGTCACAAACTCCTATGGGGCTGGAGCAGAATCATTGGATCCATCTGAGACCCCTTTGTCAAATGAATCTCCTCTTCAGGGTCGCTTATTCCTATGATTTTGTCAGCCTCGCAGTGATATCTGACAGTCCTATCTATGTCTCTGGCCTTCCCTCCAGTTGATCTCAGTGATGTAAACCTAATGCACACAAAGCCTTCAAGCTCTTTGGAAAATTGTCTTGCTCATAGGTTACTCTTTCTATTCTTGTCACCCGGTGGATGAACCTGTGATATTCAGTAGACTGATGGAGTGAGGCTCTTGACAATGCTAGGATGCAGGGAGTCCTCAGAAGTGGTTTCAGAACCCAGGAACGTGGGGGATTCCCACTATTCCTCAAATGCCTATTTTTTTGTCAAGGTCCCAGGTCCATTGTTATAGCTGAAATGGGCTTGGTGACACCTTGGTCACTCTCCATTTCTGCTGTCATCCTTGCTGGCTTCAAGAGTGGGGCATTTGCCATTTGGAGTCTCACTAAGAAAGAGCCTGTACAACTGCACAGATTTCCTGAGAGACTTGCTATTGTGGATCTCTCTTGGGACCTGGACAAGTATCTATGCATGCATGCATGCATGCGAGCACACGCAAACACACACACACACACACACACACACACACACACACACACGCATCTGCCCTGTTTGGGTCCTGCACAGGAGGGAGCTCCAACTAAAACTTGGCTTCTGAGCTAGGTCAGCATGTGATAACATTCCAAGTTGGCACTCTTTGTCAAGCACCAGTTCCAGCAGGGCCCCTTGGATTTACAGTTTGTCTTTCAACATTCTTCACAGGGTAGAAACTTCTTTTTCAAATCCCAGAAACTAGTGTTCTACCTTTGCTGGATTCCTGCTCTCATAGCCCATCCAGTCAGTCCATCCAGTCTCAGAAATCTTGGACAACTAGGTATAATTGAAGTCTAGGTAGTGGTGTCTGTTTAGACATTAGGGATAATCATCCTTTCCAGCACTGACTTTAGCTTCATGAACACTGACCACACATGTACACCCACACCCAGAAAGAGAGGAGGGGAGGAGGGGCAGAGGGGGGGAGAGAGGGAATATTTTAAAAGGAGTACTGGTGAGTCAAAGTAGTAAAATTGATTTATTTTTGATTTTGCAGAAGCCAGAGATCAGCCAAGACAAAATGGCTGGCATGCCAATTTCATGCAAAGCAGTAGTTTTTATATTCCTAATTGCATTTTTTTAAATAAAAAAGGACTTATTTATTTTATGTATGTGAGTACACTCTTGCTCTCTTCAGATACACCAGAAGAGGGCATTGGATCCTATTACAGATGGTTGTGAGCCATCATGTGGTTGCTGGGAATTGATCTCTGGACCTCTAGAATAGCAGTCAGTGCTCTTTACCATCTCTCCAGCTCCCCTCCCCCAATCACATTTTTATTATCCCAGAATTTCTCATTGAGTTCTTCATGGAGGGACAATCACGTGGTATCTAGTATTGCTCCCTCTCCAATTTCCTCATTCTGTCGGTTCAGAACACAAAGCCTTACCTAATGTATTTCCTGTGCCTCAAGCTTCCTCCTTTTCTGATATGTGGTCTCGGTCATGTAATACACTGCCTGACAGATTTCAACCTGCAGATGAACAGAGAGCATCCAGACAAGCAGATACCAACTGCCATCTTTAGGAGGCAGCTGAGGCCTCCTGCTTATTTATGGTTCTCTGATGACCTCTAAGTTTACTTTGTCGTGAAACCAAATCACATGATTTATTTTTTTGCATTCTCACAGAGAAGGTGCTACATATCATGGATATATAAGAGCATGTACTGTTCTTACAGACGATCTGAGGTAAGTCCTCAGCAATCATAGCTCTCTCCTTCCCTCCCCTCACACACGTATGTGTATGTGAGTGTGTGTCATATCCATGTTAGCAGGTGATATATTAGCTTTTAAATGTCTTCTCATTACTATTATTTGAGGTCCCTTAGAACATTCCAGAAAACAGGTTCAGGAGAAAAAAAATTACCTGAACCTTTTTGTTTGTGTTCACTGTGAGCTCTGGCAGTGACACAGTGATAATTAATGCAGGATGATTGGGGAAGTGCAAATTCAAGACACTTTGTCCCTTTGTAAAATCCTGGGCCATGGTCAGAACACAAAGGAGCAGATATGGCTTTCCCATGATGCACTGTCCCTTCAGTCTTGGGTAAGGGAGAAAAGATACAGGAGAATAGGTGGTAGGGCAGGCTCTGGGCATTGCATGGTGCACATGGCCTGATTTGTCTCCATTGACTCAGGACTGGGACTAAATGTCAGCTATTTAGGCGACGAAGGCATGAAACCCCTGCTTCATGTTCACTCAGGGCTTCCATTTCAGACTCCAGGCTGCCAGGTGCATTCGGTCATGTTTAATTATAGTCTTCTGTTTGGGGCTCAGGACTCGTCAGTTCTCTGCCTAGTCCTGGGGCTGATCACCCCCAATGCTATAGGGCAGAAGCCTCTATCCTCTTAATGGAGTTGTGGGGCACTTGAGTTAGAGGGGGAGGGTGAAGGTGGTGGGCAGTAGAAACAGGCCTCTAGACATGAAGATTTGGATTTCTTGATTCCACCGATGCAAACTGATGTAGTGTGGACATTGCTGGTCCTCTAGGGTCATTACCCTCATTGATGGTCCAATTCTACTGAAGGAAAATCAATGGGGTTGCCAGTGTCAGCTGTAAAACACAGCCCTGTCATTATCGTACACAGAGCCAGGCCAGCTTCCCACAGAGCTGTCAGTGTGATTCAAGTCTGGGGTTTATAGTTACCTCAAGAAATCTGGTTTTGAGCAAATAATAGATTATATTCTCTGGAGCTCATGGGGAGCTAAACAGCTTCTGACAGCCAACAAGCTCATGGAAATGGTTCTTTCTGTGGCAGACATGAGGCTGCATCTGTTGTCTCATCAGGCCGTCAAGCTCCAAGCTAATGCCTTTGTTAAGCACTGGATCGTCCCTGTAATTGCCCCCTTGACAAGTGTAATAATGACAGCTCTGGATCTACTACCTCAAGACCTAGTGCTAGGGCACAGAGCCCTTCCTAAATCAGGAAAAACTACCACAAACACAGAAGATAATGGGTTCCTAAGACATAGATGCAGATGCAGGCACATCAGAGAGAACACTTCACTACACACTGGTGGAACCCATCAAGAATCAATGTCAAGTGGGTAAAAAAAAAAAAGATAAGTTTATGTGACAGCTTCTTGCTGGAACCAGTTCCCATAATTCAGTCAGTTCATGCAGTGTTCCCAAGTGAGGATCAAAAAGTCATATTTCATAGAAGAGGAAACTGAGCCAAGAAAGGAGTATTTCCTCTAGATATTTGAGGCATCCCTTTAAGGGGGTCATCTTCATTGGGTTAGTTGAATTAGGACGATCTACCCTAAATGAGGATGACACTATTCTTTAGCCCTGTGGCCTGGACTTTATAAAAAGAAAAAAGTAAGCTGACCATGGTATTCATCTCCCCCTGACTGGTATTCAGTCTTCCTGACTGCTAATGCAACTTGACCAACTGCTGTATTCTTCTGTTACCAGGACTTCCCATTATGATGGACTGGATCCTTTAACTGTAAGCCAGAGTCAACTCTTTTAAGTTGCTTTCTCAGGGTATTTTTATAACAACAAGAACAATAACTAAACCACAGGCATTGTCTGGCTTCCATTTGAGAGGACACAATTATTTAAGTAACAGCAATAAAACCAGTGGAGAAGATCTATATTCCTTAACCATGGGGATGTTCAGTTGCCCTGGGATTGCAACCTTGACTCAGCCAATGGACATCTGCAACTGTCTGTATATTCCTCATAATAAATCAGGACATGTAGGAAAAAGATCTTGAGTTCTTTGAGGCACCTTGGAAAGTCACTGAACCCAATGTTGGGAGATGGAAAGTCGTAGCCAATACGGATAGAAGTGTGAACCCTGGGGATTGGAATCTACGTACGACTGGAAGGTGACATGGGGATCTTTATGATGCTGAGCCCTGATCCTGGAGGCTCTATACTGAACCAAGTCTTTGATGTCAGAAGTAGATTAAAAGGTAAGATACCCAGTTAGTGCCCACAGAGTGAGCCCTGGGGGATTGCTTAAGTGAGAAACACACACACATTTCAGGTGAGATGTACTCTGCAGGTTTTCCCATTCACAAAAGAAAAAAAATCAGTTTCCTTTGTTTCTGTGGTGAATTACCTCACTCTTCTTGTTATATACCAGTTCTCATCGTCATGGTGTGGATGATGACATGTTGGAGACATCCTTTCCCCAACCCCCCCGACTTTCTCTGCATTTCTATCTCAGTTACAAATGCTAACATTGGTTTTTACCAGGTAGGCTTCCATGAACACAGTGACTGACCTGGCTCTTCATAATAAAAAGAAAATCAATAGCAGTTCAGACACAAGACAGCCTGTGAACCCATGAGCTTCACCCACAGATAGAGGCAGCCATGAGTCTACTGTCTAGTGGTGAAAACAGCTGACAGGTCGCTCCACCCCAGGCCAGACTCCACTGAAGGACTTCTGAGGAAACTAGAAACTTCTAAGGGGCTTTCAGAGGCTGTCCGATGAATGGGCTGGCCTTCCAGTATAGGATGTTGGACTGCCTAAAAGACATATGTGGGATCGGTCTCAGGACATTTTTCCAAGATTTTCCAGGCACTGAGAAACCTGAGCTGAGTATTAGCCTGCATACAGAGACTCATTATTCTAATGGTTCCACTATACGTTGACTTTTCCAGGAATTTGTCACGAAACACAATGAGGGCAGCTCGGGTTTGTTTAGAATGTCCCAGTATTTAGTCATTGTTTCCTGTGCTCACTTGTGGGTTATCTGCATTAGCCATGGACTCATGGCTTGTGTTCCAAGAGGGCTGGTGGTTCTCTGTGTGATGTCAGAATACCAGAACTCCCAGGAGTGCTACACTTGTCCAAATTACTCTGATAATGTCTGATTTAAAATACAGTGAAGATGGGGAAAGACGAATTCTTGAATAGTAATTTTCTTAGGGCACGTGTACAAGCCCTTAGAAAAAGATCTGAACCATTACTTCCTGCTCAGTGCCCATGCTCAATCCCAGAAAGACTCTAAAGTGCCAAGGATCTAATCATGGAAAGGAAAACATGGACTTGTCTGAGAATTACAGTGCATGTGCCTTGTGGGAAGGGAGCCATAGAAGCAGAATAACAAAACGCTGAGACATTCCACCATTTTAAAATCAGTTCACCCAAATATATCTCAGCAAACAGAGCTATATCCACAGACTGCCTCTAAAGGTCTAGAATGGCCAGTGCAGAGCCAGGACAAGTAGAACAAGGTAGGAGGCTGACATGACTGACTTCAGTACTGCATTCCTTACTTTACCAAAGTACCTGAGAATACCTGAAAAGGAGGAATTGTTCATTTTGTACAGTTTCTGTCAGTCATGGTGGTGGGGGAGCAGTTTATATCTATAGTTAGGAAGCAGAAAAAGGAAAAAGAAGGAATCATAGCAAGATACAAGCTAAGGGCCCTCTCAGTGACCCACTTTCTCCATGACAGCCCTACCTACCTTTCATTATCACCCAGTGGTATCATCACATTGCCAACCTATTGAAGGGTTAGCATGCTGAACAGGTCAGTTCCCTCATGGTCTAACTGTGTCAGGAAATGTGTCCCCCTCACATCCAGCCATGTGTCACTAATATCCTAGGTGCTTCTTAATTAAATTGACAGGATGAACCATTTCATGACCTGTTGGACAGCTGCAGAAGGCAAGAAGCTTTGGTACCAGTGAAGGAGCAGGCAGATAGATCAACAGAGTGGAGAGAATTCAAAACTTGGACCATGTGAGTATAGTCAACTTACCTTTCACTTGAAAGACAGATCACTGGAAGAAAGATGGGCCTTTTAATAAAAAGCAGGGAGCAGCAGATGGCTACATATAAAAACACAAATTAACTTCAGGCACATGAGACCAAAATCTAAAATGAATAATGACAAAGTTTCTGGAAGATAATATGAAGGAAAAAAACCCAGGCTTCACAGGTGCATTTTCTACACAACATCAAGGGCATAAGAAAGGAAAGAGAATCTAGCTGGACAGATGTGCTGCTGTGTGGGGCAGTAATGGAAAAGGATCGGACTCTAGGGGAGAGGGGAATGTGGGAAGTCTTTACCTTCTCAGTTTTTCTGTGAACCCAGACTTGTCCAGAAACATGTTTATTTTTAGAAAATTAATGTTAAAATGTACACAAATTAAGTCACCATAAGCAAATCAAAAGCAGACATCTCTTGGGTCAGTAGGGCAAGGGCTGGATGCCTATTCTGGTCCAGTGAAGGAAAGAAATTCAGAAGGAATGCAGATCACAGCCTCCTGGCTTTCTATGGGTGCAGCTGGTGAGTGCCAGGCCACACAGGGTATTGTGTAGGACCTGAATCCTGCTTTGTCATTCCTACCGCATTGAGTGGATGTGGATCCCTGAAGAGTAGCAGAGTAATTGCAAGGTTGGAAGGCAAGGCAAACTCTGTGAGAGACCCACGCATATCGCAATAGGAACAGGTTGCTTGGACCAAAGTAATAAGAACAAGGCTTTTCCACTTTGGGAGCTATAAACCTGAGATCATAGTGTCTTTAGCTCCCACATCTCTGAGAATTGACTCTTTCCCAGCTTTCTGGGGTTTTTAGGCTGCTGAAAAGAGATTGGGTTCCTTGGCTCATGGGCACATCATCCAATACCTGCTGTATTCTACATGATCTCTTGAGATCTCTTTTTATGAAGACGAGAGTTCTTAGATTTAGGTTCCATCTCAGTCTGACACATCTCATCTTAACTAGCACATCTGCAAAGATCTCATTTCTAAGCCATGTATCATTCTAAGGTCTTTGGAGGACTTGAATTTGTGGGACACAAGTTCCCCAGTCTGTCAGATGGTCATAATATAATCATACCACGGGGCAGGGGCAGATCTCAAATGATTTTGGAACACCGCTCACACATTGGGTATCTTGGCTAGATCTACTTTAAGGAGTATTTCTTAACTAGTTATTATAAAATACTTGACCAAAGTTTTCAATACATTTCAGAGGATTCTAGCACATTCCATATCACTTACCCCAAGGCCAACAGCTCACATAAGCTCAGTACAGGGTTCACAGTTAGGATGCTGATTCCAGTATGGTGCCATGAACTGCAGACTTCATGTACACATCTGGCCCAGTGTCCAATCCAGGACCTCTCAACTGCACCTCAACTTCTCCTCCCTTCAGTGACCTTAGCAGGGGATATGGCTCCAGGATGGGTGATTGTCAGTGGACATGAAGACACTGGGCTGCCATCTTGTCTACTGTGTATTGTTGAGCTGGAGCGTGTGAAGCGGTGCTCAGGCCTCTCCATGGTGCAGACACCACTTGTTCTTTCTTTGGGGTGAGACTTGGTGCTAAGTGACAGGCCACTACTTATCTTATTTCTGAGCATTTAATGTTCTTTGATGGCTCTGGCCACATTACTGTGCTGTTTCATGAATGACCGTTCCTGATTCCCATCGCTCTGGGGTCTAGACTTTCAGGCTTTTCAGGTAGGCTCTGCCCTCTTGGCATATCACTTTGGAGCCCTACTTTACTTGTGAGGAACTGGTGCTCTAGGGTCACCACAATGTCCCTGTCTGGAAAAAGGTGTCAAAAAGACTTGGGCTGTGGGAGTACTCAGGGGCACTGGGTATTCCTGTGTCAGTTTTTTGGGGGATGTAGGTGAGATACATGTTGTGGTGCCAACATCTTTGCTGTGTTCCATCCATATGTGACAGCTGGCTGTGTGTCTGTGTGTCACTTATGTACAATTCTACAGCTCAACCTGCTCCTTCTCTCCATCATGGTCCCAATCATGGTCATTCACACACAGCTGGTCTTTCCAGAGCAACCCTTGCTGTCCATATGACAGTTTCTGGCTATGTGAGGTCTCAGCACAGATAAGAGGACATGATTGATGCTGTGGTCTTGTTGTGACATTTGTGTGTGTGTGTGTGTGTGTGTGTGTGTGTGTGTATTGTCCAGGACCTGCTAGACAAGTGCTCGACCCCTGAGTTCTATCCACAGCCCAGTTGTTTTGAGCCAGGGTCTATGTTACCAAGGCTGACTTCTCAAGCACCGAAGTGACAAGGCGTGACCTCCCCCTAGCTCCTGAGCTCTAAATGCATTCTGGGTAAGGGTTCTGAATTCACCTTTTGCATTAGTCCCCACAAATTATGTTACTTGTTCTGATTACCCATAATATGTTTGTTTGCTCCTCAGTTCTGGAACACACACAGTGATTTCAGAATTGCTAGGTCTCATCTCTGTGTAGATCAGCTTCACAAATGAGGGCAGTGCACAGCTCCTCCTGTCTTTCATCTGCTAGAACTCTACCTCCACAAGTGCACTCAGAGAAGGTCACTGACTCTTCAGAGCAACTTGGGGGCTGGTTAATACAAACCATGTTTCTTTTGAGGGTCTGGTGCATTTCTGTGTCCCTCCAGACAGAATACCAAGTCCCTTGCAGCAACCAGCACCTATTCCTTTAGGCAGAGGATCTCTGTTTTGTTCTTTCTCATGATATTCTCTCCTTTGCAAGTGGTGGAGATGCTCTTAAAAGGAGGAGAAAGATGGCAGGGCTGCAGAGAAGTAAGGGTTCCTATAGGTCCTGGCTTGGTGCAGGGTGCCCAATGATTGGCCACACACAAGCAAGTTAAGTATTCCCTGGGCATTTATGTGGGTGACAGCCCAGCCAGAGGTGCCCAGGTGAGGCAAAGAGGGGCTCAGTCTAGGCAGAGAGTCCAGGGACTCAAGAGGGTACCAAACTCTATCTGTGTCTCAAGAAGAAGATGTAGTGATGATGATATCTACTTTAAACCTCACAGGCAGAGGTTTGGGTGGACTTTGAGGAGACCTGGGTGGGGTAAAACAGGATCAGGTACCATTGACAGGCCACCCTTTCCCCCACCAACACCAGTGACACTGCAGCCCCAGGAAAGGCTGAATGAGACCAAGGCGCAAATGCTTAGCTAGCTCTCCAGATGCTGCCAGTGCAGAAAGTCTTGGCAGGGCTGATCCTCAGCCAGCCACAAGGTCCTGATGCTGTGGGGAAGTCTGGGGATGAATGCTGAGCAGCTCTGGAGCCCTTGAGGGCCTGCTTCCTGCTGAGCTTCAGCCACAGCTTTCTGTGGCTCCTTCTATTCATTCTGTGGATTTTTCTTCTTAGTATTAAACTCTCTGGCTGAGTGGCTACACAGACACCTCCTCTCTAGAACCTGCTTTTCTCCAGACTTCACAAGAAAGGCAGTGTACTTCTCATGTTTCCCTCCCTGGCCAACTTGTGATTTTCACCCATGTGTGGCTGACAGAAACAGAACACAGGTGAGTGCTCCAGGCTCCTGTGAGTACTTTATCAGAGCACAAACACACTCAGATATGAGCACACATGGATTTACCCATGTACATGCATCCCTATATACAAGCACACACAAATTCACTCCACACCACTCCCACACATACACACACTTACATGCATGCCTTGCGCACACATTAGCAACTTGCTGGACAGTGCAGTAGTGCTGCTGCGGCTGGAGACCTATAGCTTTCTGTCCTGCACTGTAGGATGCTATGCAATGGCTGTGACCTCTCCATCTTACAGAGTAAGAGTCTAGTAGCTCAGCTGAGCCGACCTTGACTGTTCTGTAGGTTGAAGAGGGTTGCAATGCAGGCACAATATGAAAATATTTGAGCTCGAGGTGGGAGTGCCTGACAACTCTGCCTGCAACCCTGTCCTGAATGTGACAGTAGATTTTTTTTCCAGGTGCATTAATTTACTTTTTCATTGTTATGACCAAATACCTGACAAGAAACAATTTAGAAAGGATTTATTTTGGATCATGGTTTGAGGGTACGCATAACAGTGGAGAAAGCATGGTGGTTGGAGTGGCTCATAGTTATGGTGGCAGGAACATGAGGCTGCTTCCTTAGGAGGCTAAGAAACAGAGGTGGTGGGGATGGAGCCTGAACCATAGCAAGGCCTGTGACCACACAGGGTCTTCCTGTGACCCACTTCCTCCTAAAGGCCTCTACATCCTGAAGGTTCCACTACCTCCCCAAACAGTGCTACTGTCTGGGGAGCAATTGCTCCATTATAGGAACATGTTGTGTGCATTTTTCATTCAAAGCATAACAACAGAGGTTTAACCCCACTCAGTTATAGAACCGAAATACTTCTGAGCCTCCTGGCAGCCAATCTGAAAGAGTTTGTATGTGAGAAAATGCAGTATGATGAGTTTTATGAGGGTCTTGTCAGAAAGAGACTAGGCAGACATTCCCTCTTGTCTCAGGCTTTTACTGCTGTGAACAGACACCATGACCAAGACAACTCTTTTAAGAACAACATTTAATTGGGGTTGGTTTATAGGTTCAGAGGTTCAGTTCATTGTCATCAAGGCAGGAACATGGCAGCATCCAGGCAGGCATGGTGCAGAAGGAGCTGAGAGTCCTCCATCTGAAGGCTGCTAGTGGACGACTGGCTTCCAGGCAGCAAGGATGAGGGGCTTATAGCCCACACCCACAGTGACACATCTCCAACAGGCCACACCTCCTAATAGTCCCACTCTCTGGGCTCCCAAGGCTTGCTGCTGCATCTGGTCTGCTGTGTGGACATGCCTCTGAGTCCAGGGTTGGTCCCTCTAGGTGACAAATGGCCAGGCTGACTTCTCTAGTGTATTATTTCTGATGATTCTCTTGGCGTCCACACTGATCTACCCTTACTGTTTGAGAACAAAGATAGCAGAAGTGGCTTCTGGAGCCTAGTGTGTCTGGGCAGAGCCAGACAAAAGGGCAGTGGCTTTTCTGACCCTCTGGTACCTAGCCTGCATTGGCATTTACACACAAGCATGGGTTCCAGCAGCTCCTCCCACCAGTGCTACATCAGAAGTCAAGATAGTCTCAGCCTTTCCCCAGCCTCCAATGAGGCTGCAGGGTCACCAGCCAGTCTGTGAGAACTGACAACCAGCAGTAGTCTAGGGTCACTCGGATTCAGGACACTCCATGCCCCCACGTAAGCACTTGCACCATTTAATGCCTCCAGTCCTTTCGACAACCAACCAGGCTGCATCCCAGGCTCCTGTGAACGGATGCTCAGCAGTTTGGAACTTTGTTTAGGGAGAAAGGAACACTTGAACTGTATATCCCCAAGTACTACTTGTTCCCTTCCTGTACATTCCAAGAAGAACCGTGCAGGGGAACCAAAGAGTGGGATTGGTCTAGAGCAAGGTGCTGTTTGCTGCCCTTGGTCATAGATCACAGGTGGTTGATTTTCCCCCCTCGTCCACGGAGCTTTAAAGAGTACTTTTGGAATGATAGAACTTTTAAAGATTTTAGATCTCATCTCTCTGAGTCCACAAAGCTTCCAGGATATCTGCATACCCAGGGGCTGATGACCACAGTCCAAATGTCAACCTCAAGCCCAGAGCCAGACATGGGCTTAACCGTAGACCTGCAGGACTTGGTTGATGCAGTGTACAGCTGACGGGCCCATTGAGGCCAAAAGCATGATTTTAAAAGGGCATTTCTGCCTCACTGATGCTGTGTAAATATGTACATCACCCAAATGTAATCAAATAAAATGTCCTGTCTGATGGAAGCCTTCGTCTATATGGCAAATAACTCCAAGGAAAAGGGAGCTTAGCTCCTGGAATAAGTAAAATTATTTAAATTCTAGACAAACACCCTTGGCGTTTGATACATTCAACATTGATTCTGTGTATGAAGTTTAGTTATGAGTGGAATTTTTTTTGCATTCACTCAGGAGAATAGCACTTTTAAGCAAGTGCAGTTTGGAGATTCTTTTCTTGCATACCATTTCTCCACTGGTGTCTGACACCAGTGTTGGGGGACCTCCAGGGCTAGCCTAAGGGATGGCCTTTCCAGGACATGCTGTGCCCACCCAGGTGCTTGGAGTATACTTTCTCAGAACATGGTAATTTATCCCCTATTATTTTAACTCTTTGAGGCCAGAGAAGAAAGAGCAGAAGCATGCTTTCTGCTTCAGTCAGACATGGAGGTGGGCCTGAACTTGATATGAGATTCTGTGGGATATATATGCTGTGTCTTTGTTTTTTATTTATTAGTTTTTTGGAGATTTCATACAATGTGTTTTGATCATATTCAGCCCTACCCCAACTCTTTTCATCCACCCAAATTTGTGTTTGTTTCAAAATAACCATCAAGACCAACTCGTGCTTCCCAAATATTCTTGGATACATATCTTTCCTCTGGAGTGTGGTCAACCTATCAGGAGTAGAACACTCTTAAAGAAAACTCTCTCTTCTTCTCTCAGCAGCTAACAATTGTCAATAGCTCCAGATGTTAGTAACACATTGAGGATCACCTAGGCTAGTGCCTTACAAGGATGGCATGCCCATATCCCCTTTTAATACCTGGATTTGTTCTGGCTTGGGCTTGCTCAGGTCCTACATACACTATCACAACCACTGTGGCTTCATATGTGCAGGTGTCTTGCTGTGTCTTCTGTGTAGTCATGCACTGCCTCTGACTCTTAAACTGTTTCTGCTCCTTGTTCTGCAACAATCCCTGAGCCTTGGGAAGAGGGGATTCTTCTTCTGGCAGAAGGCTTGGTGGAAGGTACAGCTTCTGAAAGTTTTGTTCATACTGCTTACTGAATGCTGGGATACCCAGGAGATCTACAGCCTGACTCTGCCAACTTAGGGCTCCATGGCTTTTATAAAAGTTCCCCTCTCTGAGACCTCAGTACTTCTGAACTCAGAGCATTGGTGCTAAGGATGCAAGTGACTCCTGAAGCCTGGGAAGACTGAGATAGCTGGTCACTCCATCTGGGTGAGGGCATCTGAGCTTTGAGTCTTATTTTGGCATTGTAAATTTCTTAGGCAGTCTCTCTCTTCATCACCCTGCCCCTCAAAAGGTTCACAGGAGGACCCATCATCAACATGAGCTGACATTTGCATCTTGAGTAATGATCTCTGAACTGTTTTCTGTGTGACCTGCGTCACAGCAGGAAGTTACAGGTTGGGCCTTGGCCCTACCCACCCCTGGCCAATAAGAAATAAGCTACAGAAGGCAGGGGGTCTATTTTATTTCTATTTTTCTGGCTCCCTGGTAACTTGGTGTAGGGTCTTCTGGGAGAGTCTGAGGTCTTTAAACCCCCAACACCAAGAATCAGTTGGGTATCATAGCTGCAGTGTCAGATTGGCTGTGATTGTGACCTGGGAAGAGGGAAAGCAAATGGGCCCAACTGAGGTCAGGTATGCTATGTTCTCCAAAGGACCAAGAACACAAACAAGACTTGATAATTACCCATTTTTTCAAAGATGGAACCATTTTTCTTCAGTCAGTAATCAGGGAGTAGGTAGATGCTGTGACCTTTGGGCAGGGCCAGTCAGACAAATCTACAGAGACTGAAGAAGGATCACAGGGAAAAAAGCCAAACAGGAATCTGTTTACCCTTTAAGCCAGGTATTTCACTGTTGCAGAGCCTTTATTAAAATGCTTCTCTCAGAGGAATCACGTGGCTTTTCTGGGCTTGAATACTCAGACTTTGTGTCTAAAGGTCAGTCAGCAAAGAGCTCAAATCCAATGGTAAAGAGCAGAGGGGGTGGTAAGGCTACTAAGCATAAAAAAGCAGTACAGTGGCCCTCCCCTCTGAGAGCTCAGCTCCAGCATCCAGTTACTGCAAGAAGAAAATTCTACTCAATATATTTCAAAATTAACACAACAGTCCAGGCTCTCTTTAGAGAACAAATGACAAATATAGCATCCACATGTTCAGTCCTACAGGAGAAATGGATTAGACCAGACTTGTGGGTATAATATAAGAACACCTATTCATTAACCCACCCATCCATACACTGGTCTATTCATATACCCGTCAATCTACACACCCATCCATCTATACACCCACCCACCTATCAACCCAACTCATCTATCCATGATCCCTCCACTCACCAATCTACCCACCCATCCACATATCTACTCACCCACCTATCTATTTTCTATCTACTCATCAGACCATCTCATTCCCCAATCCATCTACCTACCTGCCCACACATCCATCCATCTAGCCATCTAGCCACTCACCCACTTATACATTCCCCTGTACATATATGAACATATTCAGTGTCACTATCTATTGTGTGACAGGACTATTGAAGATGCCATTGTAAATGAAGGAAAACAGGTCAGCATCTGCTCCCAGCCAAACTTGGAAGAGGAAAGTCGAGCATTATGGAAAATGACACCTGCTAGAGAGCCTGAGGGGAATGGTGGGTTCAAGGAGTATGGACCATGGGTCAAATCCTAGAATTCTGGCTCAGTATAACTTTTAGGAGTGGTAACCAAAGGAACCTTGGCTGAGGAAGAGGTTAGAAAGTGGTGGGTGGTATTGAAAGAAACATTTTTTCAAATGGAGGAACCAAGTGGGTAGCATAAAGCAAGGAGTGTGAAGCTGAGTAATTACCATATAGCTTTGTAGGCTCAGACTCCAGATTCTCGCTCTGGTGACTTGATTTCTTCAGCACTTGTAAACCCACACCCTGGGGCTTTCTGGGGGCTTCTGCGATGGTTCTTCTACCAATACATGTCTATTTAACATGGAGATCTTGAAGACTTGAAAAATTTGGAAAAGCTCCCAGAAGAATTATGTATGTTAGAAATATTAACAAAATTGGCCCTGTTTAAGAAATACAGGGACAAAGACTGAACAGAGATGAAGGAATGGTTAACCAGTGACCAGCCTGTTTTGAGACCCATCCCACAGACAGGCGCCAGTCTCTCAACCTACTAATGATGCTGTGTTGTGCTTGCAGACAGGAGCTTGGTATGGCTGTCCTCTGAGAGGCTTTACCCAGCAGCTGACTGAGACAGATGCAGATACCCAAAGACAAACATTGGGCAGAGATTGGGGAAGAGTTATGGGGAAGTATTGAAGGCTTTCAAGAAGATGACAACCCTACAGAAAGACTGTCAACTAACCTGGACCCCTGGGAGCTCCCAGAGACTGAGCCACCAATCAAAGAGCATATATGAGCTTATCTGAGCCCTCCAGCACATATATAGCAGAGGGCTGCCTTGTCTGGCTTTAGTAGGACAGAATGTGCCTAATCCTGCAGAGACTTGATGCACCCAGGTGGGGGGATACCCAGGAGGGCTACTCTATCAGAGGTAAAGGAGAGAGGGTATGGGGGAAGAACTCTGCAAGGGGTGACCAGGAGGGGGCAGCATTTGGGATATAAATAAATAAAATAAATAAATAAATAAATTTAACAAAATTAAGAAAAAAATTGAACTATACCATGAGTACATCAATTGAGTGTAAAATGATTTACTACTAAAAGATATATGGTATCATACTGATAGGCTGCTAACAAAAGCCCAGTGCCAGCTGTGGTCTTCTTCCCCTCAACTTGGGTTTGAATGTTCTGGAACTCCCCAAAACAGTACAGGCTATTGCCACTCTCTTGTCTACCCATCAGAACCTGTAAGACCTTACTGCTAAAGACACTATGCATACTAGTCACAAGTCATGGAAAAATCAAATTGATCCTGACCGGGGAACTTCTACTGATTAGGTTTCACAGTACTGGAAGGTGCTATGAAGGCTGCTGGGAAAGAAAAGTCACTAGTCTTACAGAGCTGTGAACCTCCTGAGCTACAATGTTGATCAGAGTAACAAGAGATGCCCATGAATGCAACAGTGTCACAGTGTTGTAGTACAGAGTGACAAGGGATGCCCATGAATGCAACAGTGTCACAGTGCTGTGATACAGAGTGACAAGACATGCATGTATGCAGCAGCCCCACAGTGTTATGGTACTAACCAATCACTCTCTGACTGGATGTAAGGCCCACTCCACAGGATGAAGTGCATGCCTGATATTTTAAATCTGGCTAACAACCTATGTTTTCAGAGTTGATAGGCCCCAGGGGTGAATCTAGTAAATATTATTTTGCTAAATGGACATAGTATCCAATTTCCTTCTAAATAATTCCTATTTCTGTGCCTATGGAACAGTGCAGCCCTTAGACTTGTTTTTAGTTTCTTTCTCATTTTTTTTTCTTTTTAAACACTTTAATTGAAAGAGAATTGCATCATTTCCCATGCTCTACTCTCTCCAGCCCCTCCCAGTAACCTTCCCATGACCTGCACTGTGAAGTTGATAGACTATTTTTCACTGGTCAGATTTGTGTTATACACAGACACACAGACACAGACACGCACACGCACACACCCTACTGAGCCTGATTTTGTTTCATGTGCCTATATGGTTTCACAGCTGACCACTCTGCATTGGACAACCAAAAAAAGAGGTCCCTTCTCCAAGCAGTCAGGAGTTTCATAAAACATAGATGGCAGGCCTTAGGAGGAGAGTTGAAGAGTACAAATGATATGACATGGGAAATGGAATAATAGGGAAGAGTCCCAACTGGGAGGAGTAAAGGAATCATATTATTATATATTTACCTAAAATCACACACACACACACACACACACACACACACACACACACACACACACTCTAAAGGAAGTTAAGCCACGTGGATTGACAATGCTCCCCACAAGAACTACAAACTAACAAAAACCCCAGTGCCAGGCATGAGAAATCTCCATTTGAAGGATTGGTTAGGATAATCCATGGACTCCCCAAACAATATAGAATATTGATGTAGCCCTTGGTTGCTTCTTAGGGGTTGAGGGTAGGAGGCTCCTATTGCTGAAGACATTACACACTTGGGAATTGTGACTCAGAAGACTCAAGTTGGATCTGACTGGAAAAAGTTCTTTCCTGCAGTTTTAGCTTTCATGGTTCCAGAAAAGACTATACAAGATGCCTAGGAGGGAAACAAACAATTAAACAGCTCTACCTGTAACACCTATGAACCATGACATAGCAAGATAGGAATAAAGGTACAAGAAGCGTCACTCTTGAGAGCAAAGAGGAATGCATAGGAAGACTGGAAGGGAGAAGGGAAATGATGTAATCATATTATGATGTAAAAGAATAAATAAAACAGTTACAAAAAAGAGGTGGCACTCACATGTTGGTGGCAGCCAACAGCTGTCTAATTGGATATTAGGTCTATTCAGTAGAAGGAAATCATGTCTAGCACTGGAAACCTAGCCAGCCTCCCTGTGATAGTGAAGTCATGGACTTTAGAAAATAATCCACTATGACTGCCATTTTGCTAGACCAGCACAATTCCTTATTACATTCTAAATTTGATCCTTTTAACTATAGGTAAATGTAGCTACCAGCCCTCATCAAAGAAGCTTCTCTTTACAGCAAGTGGAGGCCATGACAGAAAACGACAACTGAACACAATGCAGAGATCAACAGGTGGTGGGGAGCCCCAATGGATACATCTACATCGCAGTTGGCTGTGGCTCAGGGAACAGGGAAGATGGGGCAGAAAGACTCCAAAAGCCAGAATTCAAGAAAGTCTTCTGGGAAAAAAATCTCTCATAGAAATGGCTGCATAAACAAGGCTGGAACAGCAGCATTATCAAATGGACATTCTAACATGCAAGGGGGTAATTTTGTGGAGTTTCACCTCTAAACAAAGAACTATAGCCTTTAAACATTAGAATGGTTCATTTGTGCAGTTTATAGCTGTTAATGTAGAAACTCAGAATTTTTCAAAATGCAGAGAATAAGTATCTGCAGGATGTTCAGCCATGAATGTGACATCTACTTTATGCCCCCTACTAAGGCCCAGGGACTAGCATGGAAAAGCAGCCAGAGATTGGGAAACATCAGAGCACAACAGTATGTTTTACACTTGCCAGGACCACTGCATTCATACATCCACAGCAGTGTAGTTACCTGCACAAGATCAAGTCAGTATTCCAGCATGGGTGTGTGAAGAGGTCATAAATCCCACTCCTAGCTGAGAAGCTACTGGCAGTTGATCTCTTGAGGGAGGAAAAGTCAGTTTTCTTTAAGGGTATGGCCCCTGTTAGGTTCACCACACTTCAGTGGATGGCCCCACAAACATGAATTTATGGGCAACACACACACACAGAAGAAGTTGAGAGGGATGGAGGACTGGGGTTTGATCTGAGAAGAGTGTGAGTTGAATACGATCTGTACACATTATATGTGTATATGAGAATCTCAAAGGATATTAATAAAAATATAATAGTTAAAAGTCATGAAACATGGGGCTGGAGACATGGCTCAGCAGTTAAGAGCACTGGCTGCTCTTCCAGAGGACCAGAGTTCAAGTCTTAGCATCCACATGGCAGCTCTCAACTGTATGCAACTCCAGTTCCAGGGAATTTGACACCCTCACACAGACACATATAGGCAAAACACCAATGCACATAAAATATCAATGCACATATCTCTGCCTCCATGTCTTGTCCCATGACATACTTTCCTTATATGTTTCTATCATGGAGTCTTTCTCCTTCCTCATAAGGACTCCAGTCACATTGGCTTTAGAACCATCCACAACAACGTCTGTGGTAAATCTATCTTCTGCTTAAATCACTTTGGGGTCAGGAAGATGGCTAAGCAGGTGGAGGCACCAATCCTGATGGTCTGAATTCTGTCCTTCAGACTCTTATGGTAGAAGGAAAGAATAATTTCCTTCAGGTTGTTCTCTGACATCAACATGCATGGTTTTGTGTGTTTATTTTGAATACATGGGCACATAGACAATAAATTTATAAAAAGTTTTTAAAATCATCTTCATAGGTAGTAGGGAGTAGGATGTCTTCAGATATGTTGGAGCCATTCAACCTATAGTTCATCCTATAGCTCTACTCCATAGATCAGTATCACCAACTAAGGATTCTTCCTTAAGCCAAGCAGCAATGTGGAATGTGTTACTTAATATCAGCATCAGCTGTACCCAATTTGGACTTTTATGAATATTCCTCTCTTCTTCTTCTTCCTCTTCTTCTTCTTCTTCTTCTTCTTCTTCTTCTTCTTCTTCTTCTTCTTCTTCTTCTTCCTCTTCCTCTTCCTCTTCCTCTTCCTCTTCTTCTTCTTCTCCCTTCTTCTTCCTCCTTCTTCCTTCTTCCTTCCCCCTCCCCCTCCCCCCTCCTTCTCTCTCTCTGTCTCTCTGTCTTTGTCTCTGTGTCTCTCTGTGTCTCTGTCTCTCTGTCTCTTGTGTTAGTGTGGACTCTGGTACATTGTAGATATGCTCAGGTTGGGCACATGATCTCTGTTGGGTACAAAATGAGAGACTTTGGGGCTTGGGTTTGACATGTGACTCTTGGTGGACACACTGAGGTAGACTGCAGGCTTGGATGGACACACATGCGAGGTTGGAACTCCTGAGAATTCCTGGGCAGGATTCTTGTGCCCTCACTCTATGGTGGAGCTCTTGTGAGAAAATTAGAAGGTGTTAAGCAAACAGGATAAGGAAGGGAAGGAGTTGGGAGTAAGCACAGTTTCAAGTGAAGTCCAACTCATCCTGGTCACAAAGGGATGTCAGGTCATGTTGGTTTGGTGATGGGCTGGAGCAGGCCCTGGGGACAGTTCACAGTGTAGGCTAGTGTAGCATTGCCACAGTAGGTGGGACTCCCAGAGCTGATGGTGACAGAAATCCTACACAAGGGGAAAGGCTCCAACAGCACCTACAACTAGAATGTCACACCCTTCCAGAGCCACCATACTGATGTCTGTGCTTTTACTCACAATACACCATTATTCTTGTTCTACCTAGACATGCTGTCAGACTTTTAGAGTTTCCTTATAGTTCTTTGATAATGAATGAATCCAGGCCCCTTTCCCTAGACTATGACCAGTTAGCCATGCTCCTTTGGAGTAAATTTGCTAAACTTCAGGTCTGGAATATACCCAAATGTACCTCTGTGCTAAAAGCTTGGTCTCTAGTTTGGCACTGTTAGGAGGTAGTTGATTTTTTTTAGGAAGCAGAGCCTAGTGGTTATGCAGTGGGGGAATGCTCTTGAAGGAGACTGTAGTACTATAACCTCTTATTCTTCCTCTCTTTCATGCCCCTTCCCATGAAGGATCCATTTTGCTACTCATTGTTGTCATGATGGTTGAAGCTGCTCTGCCCCAAGCCAAGAGGACCAAGTCATGGACTGGAATCTTCAAAGCCACAAGTAAAAATAACCCTTTCTCTTTATGGGTCTCTCAGGTATGTGTTACAGTAAGAAAAGATGAATAACTTAGTACCCATCCATGATTTTTGTCAAAGAACCATCATTTTATTGACTTGAGAGAGCTCTTTACATGTTCAGGGACTACACCTCCCATGCCCTTGCACCCCAGGGCATTTTCTGAATCACATGTAGTGAACGCTAGGCAAGTCTCCAGCCACTGATGTTCTGCATAGCTCTTCCTAGGTTTGGATGCCTGTAAAGTTTGGGAGAGCAGCTAATGGTTCTAGGGACAAGGAGTGGTGGTTATCTCACCTGAGGCATCATCTACTTTGGGTTCCTTGTGTTTTCTCAAGGTACTTGTCCATAGCACTCAGTTTGAGAGCTTTGACTACCATTTAGCCCTCATGCCTTCACCTCCTATTGTGCTGTGTAAGGCATAGTGTGAACAGTCAAAAGCTAGAGGCTGGGAAGGGTGGAATGGCAGGTAGCTCCAGCCTTGTGTATGTCCCAAACCACAGCCTTTAGCTAGTTCACCCCCCTCCCAAACCCCTGAGCAAGCACAGCTGTATGTATAACTGCAGAGTGGTTTGCACTAGACAGTAGCTGTAATCAGCTGGGATACTGAATGAGGGACATGGTACACACCATGCATAGGGATATCACTGCACAGTGCTCCAATGGCCAGCATCCTGGAACTCACAGGCAGTGGGTTCTGGCAGTGAGGCTTTTGCTCATTGTGTGGATTTGGGGTCAAGGTGTATTCTCCAATCATTTTCCAGAGGGCCAAGACCTGAGGAAAGTGAGGTTGTTGAGACCTGGCAGTGGCCATCGTGTGGATGGCGGTCCCCATTCTATCATGAATTATAGGGACACTGTTGTATTGTTATGGTGTTGATGACTACATGTCTTATCACAGGTGACACTAAGGATGTTGCACTAAACCAGTAGTTCTCAATCTGTGGCTCATAACCATGTTGCGGGTCAGGCAACCCTCTCACAAGTTGCAAATCAGATATGCTGAATATCAGATATTTACATCATGATTCATAACAATAACAAGTAGCAATGAAATAATTTTATGGTTGGGGGTTACCACAACATGAGGAACTGTATTAAAGGGTTTCAGCATTAGGAAGTTGAGAACCACTGCACTAAACCAAGCATAAGTAGATCCATGGAGATTTCCTTTAAGTGTGGTTTGGTATCCCAAATGTCCCCCAGTCACAGATTAAAATAGAGAACCTAGAGTCCCACTCAGAAGTGGGGTGTGTCTCTGGAAGAGGATCTTAGCCAGCTATGGTGGTGGTTGGGCTGAGAGTCTGAGTCTGGATGCAGAGGGAGCATATAGGATGCTGTTGGGAAGAGGATGGCTGGAGAAAGATGAGCACTGGGCCCTACTTAAATGAGAAAGTGCAATACAAAGTGAGTACTATACACATCACAGGCATATGGACCTGGAGCAGGGTCAGTACTGCATCTAGCACACTGGTGAGGGAGTTCTAAGAATGAACTTCATCTAGGAGAAGCAGGTGTGGAGATGCATGGGGGGATGTAGAGTGAGGTAGGGGACAGGCTGAGAGGTACTGGGATGAAAGAAAGCGTTCTCTCTAGGGGAGCTGGGCCCACCCCTTTCCCCATGTATGTATGGGCTGGTGAGTTGGATGTTGTACGTGATAACAGAGCCGAGAAACACAGGGTAGCATGGATGAGCCTGATTCCAACATATATTTCTTTTATTGTTTGTAAGGACCCATACAAGGTACTGGCTATAGACACAAAAAAACAGATGCTGACAACACCTGGATTTCTACATGGAGACACTCCTCTGAGTGGTAAACCTGATCCTTCTCAGCCACAGTACAGTCTCAAAGCCAACAGGCCTGCATTTCCATCCTGGTAGCTCATTCCAGACCCTCGTGCCAATGTCTACTTGCAGAGAATAACTAAGGTTGTCTCTCTCAGACAGACACATAGTGCCATTTCTATGGGACACAGGCTAGGCCAAAGTTCTTATTCATTAGCTCTAGGAAAATCATGACATCCCCTTTTCTCTCCAGGGGCTAAAGCCAGCTCTGGGGGAGGGGAAGGGGAGGTGATTCTTGGCCTATCTTCTTCTTATGCTAATTACTCTTCAGCAAATGGATTTGAACAAACTAACCTTGCATTTTGAGAATAATTTTGATTCACACATAAATATAGCTTTTAAAAGCCATTTATAACATGGATAATGTCCATGGATGTGACAGGAGCCAGTGGGAAATCAAACCCAAGAGTGGGTGTCTTTCCCCAAAGACCAGGCAGGGTTCCAGGCCAAGAATATGATCTTCAGGTTGTCTTGAGACTGTGCTCAGCAGGTGTCCAGGAGGTGAGGACACACTGACTATGAGGAGTACACTTTGTCTGTGGCCTACAAGTCCATACTAAAGTGCCTGTAAGCTGACCAGGCCTTCCAGGGGCCAGGAGTAGGGCTTGTCTCCCAACGTTATTTCACGAATTTTATTTATCTCAGCTATAAAGGAAAATGCATAATCTCTGGTCACCTGCACTAAGTCCCTTGTCCTCCGTGGCTCAGAACAGACCCTGGGTATGTGTCATGTGTGAACAAGATGCTAAGGTCATGGTGTCTGCTCAGAGCCAAGCACCAGGAAAGGACATGGCATGAATTAACTGTCTTTTCTAACCAACAGCAAAATACATTGTAAATTTAAGCAAAAGAAATATCCAGGCAACTACCGTAAGCACAGTATATATTCTGGCACAGTGTATATATACAGGTACCAAGGTCCCTCTCCTAAAATGCAGGAAACAGTATGACCTGTTCTCCTAGGGTGACCACAGATGGGGGAGTCAGCCTTACAGGGACAGGATACCAGCTAGTGGTTTCCCATTCAGAAGGGACAGGGACATGGTTGACCTCACTGTGGAGGTGTGTGTTTTTACAGCCACACAGACAGAGGCTTCTTTGTGGCTTGGATTGGGTGTGAACAGTCAGAGAGACCATGCTTCGATTATTTTTCCATACGGCAAAGGGGAAGCGTGGAAGTGGCCCTCCTTTCTTTCTTGATGCGTGGGTTTCCTTTTGTGAACTCCCTGTCCTTGCTGTTGTGAGGTGGCCCAGCTGGGGGCTGTCTCCTTCCACTTTACACCAACAGCCAGTGGCGCAGCTGGAAAGAAATCATCATTTGTTTACAAGTGAGAAGCAGACTTAGAATCCTGGCTTATGGGCCACTGATTCTATGATGAAATCAGGATCGACTCAGTAGGTGGTACCCCTCGCCCATGAAGGAGCTTACCAATGATAGATACCACTCTTGAGGGGCACCAAGGGCTAATGACCCAATGGAAACTTTTAAGTACTTGAATTACTTGATGAAGAAGGGACCTGGAAACTAGCTGGAGTGACTAATGTCTGTAATCACAGTGCTCAGGAGGCTAGCAGGAGGATTGCTACGGGTTTGAGGCCAAGCCTTGTGGAGCCCAGTTGCTTAGAAGGCCAGAGTTCTTTCTGGCCAGCATATCTGTGATCGGTAGGTGAGGTGAGATATGCAGAACATCTTTAGATCCAGGGCTGGCTCCATATTATCCTCCTACTGATTTGTGAGTGGTCCAGAAGCATCCTTCTGTTCTGTATGCTGAAACTCTCTTGGGTCCCTCCCCAGGAATGCTGGACTCTGAAGCCTGTATTCCCAGGTGTGATCCGGGAACAAGTAGGGAGCAGCACCTGGGTGGCTCAGGGATAGAAAGCAGCAGCCTGCTGTTCTGCTGCTTGCTTGCTTATTTCTGAGCATGAGGCATTTGTTGACACCGACTGGTGAGATCTGTGCTGCTGAACGTTTTCAAAACAATACTCACAATACCATTGTCTGGTTCAAACACTGAACCAGAGATAGAAGAGAGGCCATGGCCATTGCCTCCACGTGACCCTCTTTGTTTCCTCTCAAGTGGCTCTTTGGGGCTTTATATGAAAAAGCTTTTTAAGACATGCCACAGCAGGGCTTAGGGTGGGCATAGCCTAAGGCAGTCAGTCTGTACGTAAGGCTGCCACAGGCACTGGCCAAGTGTGACATGGGGCCCAGGGAAGAAGCAGAATTCTGGTTGAAGGTATACAGAGAAGGTACAGAACCTAGAATTCTATCCAATTACAGCAGCTATGAGGACAACCCTACCTGTTCTGTCCTTGTCACTAATAGACACTGATGATTAGGTGATACTTTCAAGAGAAAGAAGGCTGCAGGGTAACTTATATTTCAAAAACTGGGAACACAGAGCTCTGAGCAAGGATTGTCAAGAACTGGAACCTAGAACCCAGAGCCTAGAGTTCAGAGTCCAGGACCAGAGATATTGCAATTGGCAGAGTATAACACAGATATGTGTGGGGTGCTAGAAAAAGTGACAGTGTGGGTCTAAAGATGTATGTTTCAGTGGACATGATGAGACTCGAAATGTAGCTATTAGACGAGTGGATATGGTGAGGGAGACGGGTAAATTATGGGCTGTTCACATAATATACTATTACTGAGCAGGCAAAATGGATGGACTAGAGCCACACTCATATTTCTGATCAAAGGGAAATAACAAGGCTGAATTTACTCTACCATCTGAAACAGCCCCAGTTAAGCACCATGTGTGTCCACGGCGTTTGCAAGACACTGGACATCAGGTGGTCATGGTTCAGTGATACTCCAAGGAGAGTGAATGAGGCAGCCACACGGCCTGCTGCTTTGAGGGCCCAGAGAACTCCCTGGAATTCAAGGACCCATGTGGCTCTAGCTTGCAGGACCGGAGCAGAAGAGACCAGCCGAAGAGTTGGGCTGAGTCTTGAGCACCATGTGTGATACCCAGAAGAGCTTTGTGAGAGACAGGGTATGGGAAGTGGCACCGAGGGGCCTGTGGGCTGGGACAGTGCCTGGCCCTGTTGGAAACCCACCTTACTCAAACTGCAACAGAGAGGCAGATCTAAAGCGATGCCTCTTGGGACCCACCCAACAGATCTAAAAAGATCCAAGGAGCTCCAAGAATATTTAAAGGTACTGAAAAAAATCCAGCCGGGTGTGGTGACACATTCCTTAAATACCAACACTCTGAAGGCTGTAGCAGGTGTGTCTGTGAGTTAGAGGCTAGCCTGGTCTGCATAGTAAGTTCCAGACCAGCCAGAGTTACACAGTGAAACCCTGTCTAAAATAAAAACAATTTTAAAAATCCAATATATAGGGGCTAGGAGAGGGCCTGGTTGGTAAAGTAGTTGCTTTGCTAACATGAACACCTGAGTTCAACACCAGGAAATTTGTGTGGAAATCATGGTGGCTTGTGCATATAATCTTAATGTTAGGGATGGAGAACCAGATGGATCCCTAGGGTTTGCATTAGCAAGCCTAGCCTACTTGGTGAGCTTCAGGTTAATGAGAGACCCTGTCTCAAATGAAGTAGATGGCATTCTACTTCTGTGAAAACTACTACTGAGGATGACACTCAAAATACCCTAGGGTGTTCTTCCAGCCTCCTCAGGCACAGGCACACACACGCGCGCGTGTGCACACACACACATACAAACACACACAGGCACATATGCATGCACACCGGCATGCACACATACAGGCATGCACTGCCTCACACTCCAACATGCACCTGCAGATGTTAAAAAATATCCAGGATGCAATAAGGGAAAAAAAGCCATGTGCTTTGGCTATGATTAGGCTTTATCAGACACAAAAGGCAAGATTTAAAAACAAAGCCCCTGTGAGCAAATCCGGTCACCTGATATTGACTTCCAACTGACAGAAAGGTTCTCAGATGAATTCACTGTGTTTGTTCAAAGAGTTAAGAGAAGACATAGAAGATACAAAAAGACTAAAAATGGACCTTAGAAGAAGAAACCGTGACAGGCAAAAGTGGTAAATACTCTCCGTACAGGCTCACAGAAAAACATTGATTGACTTTAAACACGAATGGCTGAATCAATAAAGGCAAAGGAAGTTCCCATCGATTCAGTAAGCACAGAAGCATGGGCTGGGAGATGCATCAGAAAGCAGCCAAAAGATATATAGCAAGAATGCAGGGAGGGAGCAGGTAGTGTACAGACAGGGACCAGAGCCACTGTGCAGTGGTGTCCCTCAAGTCCAAATTTTAAAAATTTCTAAATGTAGATAAGAGTGCCACAGGACCCAGACATATACTCCAGAGCCCAGAGGCAATTCAGTAGAGCAAAGGACCAGTTGTACTTGTTTTTGTTTGTTTTGAGAAAAGGTTTCTTTGTGTAGACTTGGCCATCCTACTAGAACTAGCTCTGTAGACAGGGTTGGCTTTGAACTCACAGAGATCTGTTTGCTTCTGCCTCCTGAGTGCTGGGATTAAAGGTATGTGCCACCACTGCCCACTGCAGAGGAGAATTTTTAAATTCCGTGTTTTAATTTTTAAAAGCTGTGAAGGGCCCTTAGGACTAGGTGTCTGAGAGCTTTCAGAGACACAGGCAACATGAAAGAGATTATATATATATATCTTCTACTTCTGTGAAAAATACTTCTGAGGTCTTAGGGCCACTAAGAAGGTGAAAGGGATGGTTTCACACAAGCTACAGACACCAGATGTAGCTACATTCACCATCAAAGGGGATCCTCAGACTAAAAAAAAGCATTGTCGGGGGAGGGGAGAAGGCTTTCAACAGGTGTCACACACTTGTCACCTGCCTGTGTGACAAAGGAACTCACCTGGCTCTCAAAGGAGAGAGGAAAAGAGTGAGACCGGGGGCCTGAGGGACCCTATTCTCATTGGAGCCTCCTCAGCCTGACTGCTTCCACCATAGACATCTGACCAGGCTAGACTACACTCACTCAGCTGGGTCTCTCCGCCCTCAGGGACCCTGATGGACATCTGACCAGCTCCAAACTTTCTTTCATAAGCCTTTCCCCTATGAACCACAGCCCACCTGGATGTTCCTGAAGCTTCACCAGTCCTTCTGCCTCATGAAACTTTTCTTTTCTCCAGTCATAGAGAGCTTTGATCCTAGGGACTCTCACATTTGCCCCAACAGGGCTCTTTCCCTCATGCAGGCATCCCTGCCAATGTCACCTTGGCTGTTCATCTCCATGGATCTTTTCTACTTGCTGGCTGCCCTGCTCACAATCTAGGGCTTCTGGGTGGCTTGGGCCAGCACCAATGATCTACTTGTGTGACGAATGCTTTTATGCACACAGCTTCTTGGTCTTCTGGGGACTGTTAGAGCAGCTGTAGGGTGAGGATACTATTCAAACCCTTCTGAATCCCCTCCTGAAGGGTTACACAGGATGTCAGACTCACCGTGAATTGGCGCACCTCCCCTCTGTCCACTAGCTGGTGGTCTTTCTCAGGTGTGATGGCATAGGCTAGTTTCTAAGAGAGAACAGGGTTGTTGGTATAGCATGGGGCTTGGGTTTGCACAAACCAGCCATCAGCCATGATTATACACACACACACACACGTGCATGCGCGTGCACACACACACACACACACACACACACACACACACACACACAAAACTCTCCAGGAGGAGTCAGGCTCAGGAGCCATAGCCTCAGGTTCTTACCTGAGAGCAAACCAGTGATGCTCTGATGTACAGTGTGCAGTGCTAGCTGAGGTCTCTATCCCTCAGTGGCTGCATGCAGGCCCCCTCAGGGCCTGTCATTTGGCCCCTGTAGGAAATGTTGCTCCCTCCTACTAATCTGTTCTTGGAGCCCAGATGTTACCCTGGCCTCCAGAATAGACTTCAGGTTCCAGGGTTGTCTTTGATCCCCATTTGGACATGATGGCAGCCCCATTCCTTCTAAGAGCTTGGCAGCAGAGGGGCTGTGCCCTGGCCACACACTCTGATGTCTGTTCTAGACCCAGTCTGGCCTGACCGACAGAGGAACAGAATATAGCTGTTCTCTGAGTGACAGCCCGTGAGATGAGAAACCTGCTGCAGTCTCCAACACCAAGGGACACTGTGGCTCCAAGGTGGAGTCCTTGGGCTCCACAGGTACAATGGGATTTGCTGCACAATCCAATAAAACTGCTTAATGGAGCCCCTGGGACTCGGGTATGGGATTGCATCTGGGAATCGGTCTACTCACAATCACATTCACAGAAGTTCCTATCTCTTTCAGGAAGTGTAGCCAGGGGGTCAAACAGGACATCTGAGTATAGACTGGCATCACACAGACACATAGATGCAGAGAGGTAATTCATACAGATAATGGCATGCCTGAGCACACAGAGACAAATGGGCATTCATAGCCACAGATGTGATGTACACACATACACACAGACATGTGTGGTCACACCAGCATACAAAACACAAACATGGCATACACATATGCAACCCATCTTTCCATTGAATCATCCCATCATCCCCTCATGATCCCAGCTCCAGCCTCCTGCTGGCTGATGTGGTCCAGGGATGGAGATACCACCTGAACCATTAGAATCATGAGCCCCTTGAAATACCCACCTCTCGGAAGGACCCTGGCAGGCTGCAGAACTTATAGGTGGCATAAATGGGCACCATGGCCATGGAGGATGTGGCAATGATCCAGCCCAGGGCATTGGCCCAGTCTGGGAAGATGTAGGCTCCATAGTGTGGGGGCCTGAAGGTCACAATGCTGACCACGACCACATACTGAAATAAACAGGCACAGAGGTCAGACAGTTTTTTTTCTGGTACGTATGAAGGCAGACCAGAAAATCAGCAAGCTTTTTTACAGAATGTCTCCTAACCACACAAGTGCCAACCCAAGCCAGACCACCTGGGCCTGGCCTGAGCAGTACAGTATCTTTCTGAGGCACCAATGGCACATCTACACACATGTTGTATAACTACACATGTGTTTCATACCTACACAGAAGTGTACTTACATGTACTGCACACCAATACATGCAGTATGTATTTACACTCTATGTTTGCATGTGTACAGTGTACCTAAACATGTGCTTCATACTATGTGTACTTTGCACATGATTGGCATGAAACATGTTCTCTGTATCTGAGCATGACAGCCCTTCCTAAATGTAGGAAGTCTAGTGGATGTGGGTTAGGATGTATTTTCGGGTGTAAATCCTCACCTGTTGCATATATTTTTCAGGGTCAGCAAAGTTTACTGTCCAAATATATTATCTTGGAAAATACTCTTGGACACACATACTTGTCTCATACTTGTTTTTGGTTTCAATAGATGACACATTTCTTAGAAAGCACTGTGCCTGCCAAAGCTGCACTCTTACATGTAAATTGATTTCGATCTGGTCAATTTGTTTGGGAGTGTTATCTGCTGGAGAAGTCACATAATCACATGCCTGCAGTGTTCACTTGTCTGCTGTGGCCAGATGGTGACCCAGAGAAACATGAAGTAACATCTTTTTCTTTTCTGCTAAGGTTTTAGCTACCTATGGGATGGGTTTAAAAATTAGGCTTAAAATTGCATAAATCATGCTTCCGTAAAGTTGGTGGAATGAACTGGGTAGCATAATTTCAAGGTTTTACCTAATACTTTGCAAAGCAAATGTATAATGAAGTTCAAAAGTCTCGTAAGATCAAGGTCAGCTCTTTCATGTTGGGGAGCGAGCTTGTCAACAGGGAGAAGTCAGAGATGGATAGCTTAAAAAAAAAAAAAGGATCAACTGTTTTATTCAGAGATGAGAGGCCAGTGCTGTATGGTTTCCCAGGTAGGTCCCCCTGGCCACTGATACTGGCTGTATTCTACATATGATCACCGAGTGCAAGAGCTTCCCTCAGGATGCAGAGGTCTGTAGGCTGGCTTGTGTAGCTACACACACCAGTTGGATCTAAGTCACTGATGTCTAATGCATGGAGCCAGGCGAACTCTCTGGAATCCTTCTCAGTGGTCACAAGACATTGGGAGAGATTCAAGGGCAGGCAGGGTCAGAAGGTTTTAGGCTCCACAATCCTTACCAGAAGGAAGCAGGGGCTGACTAGCTTCCAGCATAGCCGCCAGTACAGGTTCGGTCGCTGCCCCGTCATCTGCTTGATATCATCACTGAATTGCTGGACACCTGGGGGAGTGGGAGAGGTGGCTGTGGGACCAGTCATATAACTGGATGTGTAAGCCCTTCTTGACCCATCCCTCATCCCTGAGAGCCCACAACGCTGTTCTACTTAGCCATGCACTGATTGGCTCTGATGATGCTTTAGAGAGGCTGGCGGTCTGCTGGGTGAGTTGAGGGCCCAACAATCTTCAACCCTACCCTGCTTCAACTCCTTCTCTGGGTCCCACACCCCCCTACCTTCTTCTGCAAGCAGTAATTTCCAACCTGTGAAACACTGTGTCAAGCACATCTAACACAAAGCTTGCTATTTTGCGGGTCATCCCGGGGGCTGCATCACTACCTTCCATCTCCAGGGTTTTCTCCTCTTCAGCAACTGAGACTCTGTCCATTCAACTCCAGTTCCAAACCCAACCCTTAGCATTCCACTCTCTGTCTCTTGGCACTTGGACCCTTGAGGGATCATACATAGGTGATATCACAGTATATGTCCTCTGGGGACTTGCTTGCTTCAGTTAGTACATGCATCCATGTTTGGAGCATGTTTCAAAAATCTCTTCATTTTTAAAGGCTGAATATTCCCCTCTCTCTCTCTCTCTCTCTCTCTCTCTCTCTCTCTCTCTCTCTCTCTCTCTCTCTCTGTGTGTGTGTGTGTGTGTGTGTGTGTGTGTGAGAGAGAGAGAGAGAGAGAGAGAGAGAGGGAGAGGGGGAAGGGGAGGGGAGAGGGAGAAGGAGAGAGAGAAGGAGAGGGAGAGGGAGAGAGGGGATAAAGATTTTAATTTAAAGCTATTTTTAGATACTTAATAACTGGAATTTTTCTTAGCAATTTTTTCTTTCAGCAATACCTTCACCCATTTCTGACCTGGTCTCTGGCTTGTGGGCTCATCAGAAAAAGTCTCTGACTAGAGCTCCAATTGTGGTCTCCTGGTTAGAGCTCCATACCTCAGCCAAACTCATGAGGTCCCTAGGACCCTGTAGCTCAGCTCCCACTTCCAGTTAGCTCCTAGGAAGCCTGTGATCAGCTTCAGATGCCCCCAGGGACACATAAATGGCTAATGGGCTATTCACACAGAAGGACCTATGGTTCTAACTTATGCACAAGCAGCTTGGCTGGTCTTGTCCAGAAGGTACATGTGAGGAACACCTGTGGGGAGCAGTCATGCTTTGACATCCCTCTCACAGACCAATTGAATTATCTGATTAAGGTCCCTATAAATGAGAGGTAGGCAGTCCTCTGTCCAGATAGAGCTGAATGTATTCTGTGCTTGGCTAGCTGGATGGGGCAGTTACCTTTTGCCAGTGGCTGTAAAGGGTCTAGCACCCCAATCAGCCTTGTTCTCCTGCCAACACAGCCTCTCTGACCACAACCTGGCTTCCCAGGCAGTCACTTGACTGATCTTCTCCACCCAGTAGACAGGTCCTGGTCACCCACCCTGTGATGCCATGAAAGACATAACTTAAACCTCTGGATTCCAAATGCCTCTTTTCAAAGTGGTTTTGCCAGAGAGCAAGCCAGAAGACACTAGCCAAGCTATCACACTGATGCCACAGTGCTGGGTCTGACCACCAAGACTTACCATAGAACCAGGCCACCCCAATGGCTTCAATGAGCACGCCAAAGAGGATAGATGTGCCAGCTGCAAAGTGGTCCAGCAGTGTGAAGACATAGATACCACCCTGGAAGAGAGGGGATCTTAATGAGCTGCAGCAGCTCCACCATCAAAATATCTTTCCCAAAAGGCAACCCACTCAGTGGGTTCACTGTGGAGATATATCTTATCTACCTCTATAAAGTTTGATTTGAGTCATGGATTCACACACAACTTCTTAGAGACACATCCATTACAATAAAAATATAAACCACATCTCCCCCACTTTCCTTTCCCAGGCTCCAGATAAGAAGGGTCAGAAACACTCAAATGCCAAGCTTGGTAGAGTTTCCTGTGAAGAGGTGGTCAAGACTCCACAAACAGGACTCTGCCACTTTCCAGGCCCCCTTCATATCCAGGAAGACAGCTTTAGCTGCAGGTGCATCCCAAACGATGCCTGGGTACTGAATTATCTCTGAGACCAGGTTCCAGACCCATGGCTGCCTTTCCTGTGACTACAGGGAAGTAGGTTTACATGAGGGAGAGGATGAGGCTTCTTAGAAATAATGCAGTGTGTCTGTTCCCATGGTACCAGCTGTTCTGCCAGGCACCAGGGCTGGCATATGACAGGAGCAGGAAACTACATACGTTGGTGACGCAGAAGAGAGACAGCAGGAAAGTAGCCAGGACAATGCCAAGAGTGAAGAGCTCTCGATGCCGATGTAGCAGCTGGAACTCATCGACAAGCCCAGTGATCACAGACTCCATGCCCCCCATCTGTGGGACACAGAGAATAGTGGCTGACACTACCCTCCCAGGGCCTGACTTCTCATATAGTGAGTGTACACTCAAGGTGGTGTGAAGAAGGGAGTGTACATCAGACTTGGGGTAAGATGAGGAAGGAGCCCTTACTGAAGCTCCCCTAGCGACACAAGCCTCAGAAAGAGTCCAGGGATGGCAACCACAGTCACCTCGAAGTCACTGGGCCTATGAAGTGCCAACTGGCTGAAAGTCTTATGAGAATGATAGTGCATGCATGACCAAAGCAAAACATCTGTCTCATGAGTACAGCCCCAGGCTGGGCATTGGATATGTCCCCAAGTTGCACCACAATGGGGCTAGCCAGGTAGGGCCTGTGTTCTGTAAGCAATGCTCATGAGATGTATCTTCTAGGATACAAGATAAGAAACCCATTAGCTACAAGCTGGGTGAAAGATGAAGGTGGGACTGTGCTATGACATCTGTGTTCTTGGGAAGAGGGATTCTTGGTTCTGGCTTTCCACAAAGCTTACAATTGCTGAGCTGTGTCAGGGTGGGTAAATGGCATGGAGCAGCCAAAAGGTGCCACCAGCCAATTCTGATATTAGGGATCAGTAAATAATCTTGAGAAGTTATTGGGGCAGAAGGAGTCTAAGAATGCTCATGGCTCCAGCCTCTTTAAGGTCGGACACCAGGGGGGCTGAAAACAGAGTTTCCAAGGCTCAGACCAGGCTACAGCGAACTTCCATCTATCCTAAAGGAGTTTGGAGGTCAGGAAAGGCCTTTTTGTGCACCACTGGGGCCAATCACTGTCATTCTGAGCCAAACCTTTGGCTACTGGAGCTCTGCTCTGTGTGTGTGTTCAGACTCTGATACTGGATTAGGAAGAAAAAGGGTAAGTTACATTCTCATCACTAACACTCAGGTCCAGAGAGGGTCTCTAGTGCTCATGGGTGTGTTTAAACCTCATTTGCAGGCTCTGTGTTAAGCACATGAAGTTTGAGGGACTGTTTGGGGCCATACCTACCCCCATAGGAACAGGCCAACAGTGAGGTACAGCTATGAAGCCTTGGGACATGCACTACTCACAGCACTGTCGATACCCAGAGTGAGCAGCATGAGGAAGAAGACAGCAGCCCAGGCCGAAGACAGTGGGAGTGTGGCGATTGCCTCGGGGTAGATGATGAAGATCAACCCAGGTCCTACAGGCAGAAACCCTCATCACCGCCACAAGCTTGCTCCTTGCTTCCCCACTCGGCAGGCACACCAGGAGCTCACCACTGCCACAAGTTTGCCTCCCAGTTCCCTATGTATCAGTGTCACTGTTTGCTTTGTGTTGCTGCCCCCACCACCCTTGGCCACTCAGGTGAGCCGATGCCTGAAGTGCTCAGATCTCTTGGAACCCCTCTCCCCCACACTGCTTTCCTCCTAGTTTTCCTCAAGGGTCCTCCTTTCTGAGAATTTAGCAGCCACTGGCTGATGTGCCCCAGGTCACCTGAGAGAGCCACTGCTCAACCAGCTTGCACCCTTGTTCCCCGACTCACTTATGCCCATGGCAATGGGAAGAATAAAATAAAATCATGAATCAGAGAAAGGGATCATCAGCAGGCACTTCTGCCTCAAACAGTCCTGATGTCTTTCCAGTTAGTTTTTCTGTTCAGATCATATTCCACACATGCATTAACACACACACACACACACACACACACACACACAAATGCAGGACACACAAGTTCATGTATATATACTTATACTCACATGTACAGACATACCGTACAGGCAAGAACATGTAGCAAGGGCACATATATGCACAAGCATGCACACAAATGCACACTTTCTCCAGGTGATTCTCTTTTATATGAACCACTACATTTAGGGTGTGCTCCTGACTTTACCCTCCTGGAATATGACAAGACCCCTCCCTTCCCTCTGAAGTTGGCAGCCAGCAGCTTTTCTGACTATGCAATGTAGCATACAGTGTCACCCTCAAGTGACTCTTTCCTAGATAAGTGGGACTTTGGTGACCCTTTGGCCCTGCAGCAGGGAGCCTGGATATTTAGTTGAGAATTCATCTACTGGGTTCCTGAGGGGTTCAGAAGGGTAGAGCATACCATCAATCCCCAGAGGACTCAGAAAGAAGTCAAGAAATGGCTACAGCCTTAAGCCACCAAGACACTGGTCACTGGAGCACAACCCACAGTCCTGGGTGACATAAGGACTGAGGCTGGAAGGTCTGATACTCTCTTCTTCAAGAACCAAGGAAACAATCGAAGTGGACCTCAGCGTGGTCCTCAGGGCACAGGTGATATAGCCCATGGATCTCTACATTCCCCTCCTTGTACCTGATACTCAGAAGTGATCGGCCAATGGTGATGTCAACCATGGCAAGGTGTCCCTGATTCTAAGGGCAGCAGCCCAGTAGGAGAGAGATCCAGGGGTGGCAGATGGAAACACAGGGTGGGTAACCCACCACTCAGTAGATCAGTCTCTAGAGAGAAATGATGTCTTTGTCACCAAAGATAGACTACAGGATAAGCCTGAAGGCAGGGGAGAGGTCCCAGCTGACAGACCTCAAACTACCCTTGGACAACTGTGGTTCTGAGCTGACCCAACTTAAGGGCTGCTGAGCCTCCTTTATAGCCAGACAGATTTCTTCAATGCCCAGAAGCCCTTTCCTTCTGCCTCACACTTGTATGTCCTTGTGGTCTTCTGCCTGCATTTTTACACCGAGGGGTGACTTCTTGCCCACATTGGAGTTTATGTATGTAGATATGCATGCACATAAGTCATCAATTAGTTTAGGCCAGCGATCCCCAAGGATCTGCTAGTCTCTGCTTCCTCAGCACTGGGATTACAAACATGTGCCAGTGAACAAGAGTTTTTTAATGAGGGTTCTGAAAGCTGAACTCAGGCCCTCATGCTCCTATGATAAGGAGTTTACCAACTGAGCCATCCTCCCAGTCCCCCATATGTTGAAATTTAATTGAAGATGGATTGATAGTGAGGTTGTGGGGCCTCTGAGAAGTATTGAGATGGGGACACCACCCTCGTGAAGAAATTATTCATACAGATTAAGTTAGGGCTCTCAGAAGTGAGTCTCTTGGGACTGCACTGCTATCACATTTTGGATGTTGAAGACCTGGTTCATAGCTTGTGGTTTGTTGGGAGGTGGTTGAGTCTTGAAGAAACTGACATTATCAGTGGATGTGATTTATACTGAATGGGCTTTTGTTGGAGGACCTAGGTGGGGAGAAGCAGGTCATGTGGGGTGTCCCCAATCTTTCTCCCCTTGGCTTCTTAGCCATTGTGAGTGCAGCAGCTTGTCTCACTATGCTGATCCCGTCAGGATGTTCTATTTTGTCACATGCCCAAAGTGACAACCAATGCATGCTGGACACAGGTCTCCAAAATTGAACTTGAACAAGCCTTTCCTCCTTTAAAGTGATTTTCTTATGTGTTTTATCACAGTGACTGAAGGCTGACTAGTGGAATTAAACATAAAGAGAGTGGGCACTTATAAAGCGAGGACACACTATGTGCTTAGTCTACTTGCACTGGACAGATTCTTTTCTCTACCTTCCATCTGGAGGCCCTCACCAAGGACACACTCATGGTGGCACCATGCTCTTAGACCTCTGTGAAATAAATTAACCTTCCTTTGTAAAGTCATCTGGCTTCAGGCATTTTGTCATAGCAACAGAAAATGGACTAAAATATGATATCATCTGACTACACTGAAGCCTCCTCTCCACCTTTCCTATGCTTAGTCCCACTCAGTGTCCAAAACTCAGCCAAATGAGAAGGAAAGGAAATCATATTCCAAAGACTCAAGGACTTTTCTGATAGACCCAAATCTTATCCAAGCCTGTCATGATCTCTGGACACTTACTAGGAAACACTGATAGCTAATGTTCAATTTGGCAAGCCATGTTGAAACCTAGAACCATCCTATCCTGATACTATGTGACTGGAACAGCTCAGTCTTCACCTCCCCTGAGCTTTATATATGCCACGCTGTCATGGCAACTTCTAGGGGACTCAAATGACATCTGACAATGTCTACCTAGACCTCCATACAGTGTTTACAGGGAGCAGGCAGAGGGACTGAGGTGTTGACTGAACTACTAGGCTTCATGTAAGCCCAGCATAGAAGATATGGAGGAAGCAGGGTAGGAAGAACAGGGGTTGTACTGGGGCTGGTGAGCCACACAAACATAGGTTGATTGCTCTCATTTGAGTCAGCAGTTCTTAAATCCAACATCCTTTGGGGCCTAGCCCTCTGGTTTTTCTTGAGAGGGAGAAGAGTGAGGGTGTAGGGTAAGAACTCACCATCTGTGGCCACATCCCTGATGGGCACATTGTGCTTCTGTGCCATGTACCCCAGGAAGGAGAAGACGACGAAGCCAGAGGAGAAGCTCGTCAAGGAGTTAATGGAGGTGGTGATGATTGCATCTCTGTAGAAACAAGACACACTGTCCTGACACCAGTTAAACAGCAGCTCTGGGAATGCCAACTGTCATTATGCATTTTCAGCACCTAGGGACGCAGTGGGTAGGCTCAGAGGGAAGCTTCTAAGAGGGGCACCATCAAAGCACCTATAGCTGGGAGAACCTGTCTGGTACTCCTGGGTTCGTGGTGGTGGAAAAGATGACCACTCTGTGTCCCAGTCCCTGGGTCATGATGGCACTGGACTGACTCATGTGAGTCCTGGAACCTCAGTATGCATGGGTTTTGGTGCTGGTGAAACTAAGTTTCATGTATACATGGAGGTGCTAGAGTGGTTGGTCTGGTGAATCTACTCTAAGCATTAATGATAAGGGACAGAGGTAAATCTAGAGAGCACTGGGAGGATCAGGGCTCTCCACTGTGGCCAGTCTACTATGGAGGACCCAACAGTTTGTTGTGGCGTGCCTACCCAGGGACACACGTGAGCTTCAGGTAAGACTTGCCTCAAGACTGTAGTTCACCCCCGTCCTCCACTTTATTTCCCTCCATGAATCTTCCCTCAGTCCCTTGGTACAAGTTTTCTGTGTTTATTCTGTATTTTTAGTGCCTTTCGTCCTTAGGATGAGTAAGCAAACTTAAGCCCACTGAGCTCAAAGAGAACTGGCCTCAGCATCAACTGCAGCTGTTTTTAGAAGGATTAGGGTCCACCATGTAGTTGCAGGTGAAGCAGGCGAAGCTTCTCAGGACCAAGGAATCCTCCCAAGCCCAGGATCCCTCAGTTTAGGCTATGAAGGTTATAGTCAAATGCCCTGAGTAAAGGTCTTAGGTAAAACTGGACCCTGAGCAAGAGAGAACAAATCCATGGGGGCTGGCTGGGGAAGAGAGGATGAAGAAGAGAAGAAGGAGAGGCATAGGCATATATGCAGAGGAAGGGCTAGCCTGCTATCCTGGGGAATCAGGCTCTTCTCAGCAGGAGCCACATTATCACCATGTATCTCAGTATCTTCTTTAAAGTAAGAAACAAGACTTTGTTGGAAGCTGCTGCATGAAGCCAGGCATGGTGATTCACATCTGTAATCTCAGTATTTACAAGATGAATGCAGAAGGAGGGGCCATAAATTCAAGGCCAGCTTGGGCTACATAGTGAATTTCAGAACGACTTAGGCTGTAGCATGAGACCCTATCTCTGACACAAGAAAAGGAAATCCGTGTGGCTCAGAGGCCTTGTGATTTTCCTTCAGGAATGCTTCATTTCCAAGAGGCAGACCCCAGGATCAGCGACACTGCCTAGGTTTTGCAGACTCTCTCTCAGCAATAGTACCTCAGGGCTTACCTATAGCAGTTATTGGTGAACTTATTGTAACTGGAGAAGGCAATCAGTACTCCAAACCCAACGCCAAGGGAGAAGCACACTTGGGTGGCAGCATCGATCCACACCTGTCACAGCCAGAGATGGGAGAGCATGAGGCAGATGATTAGAGAGTATTGTAGGATTCGAGTTAGTTCCACCCAAGGGGAGAATGGGAACTGTGACCACACAATCTTCCAAACGACAGCATAAGAGCTGTCACCATGCAGCCTAGGCATCCTGACTGCACTCTGTGTTCACTTCCAGCCAAGATGGCAAAAGTTCTCAGCTTGGTGGTGGTAGGTACCTGCAGTCTCAGGAAACAAGCCCTCCTGCATCCCTGGTATCAAAGGATATGGCAAAAGGGAGGCAAGTGTTTTGTGTACTGCTCGTGGTGTCAGGAGGCACATGGATGGAGCCCCAGGCCACTTAAGGCTAGAAATGGATGCCCGTGGATAGCAGGCTCACTTCTCTGAGTGGGAATAGCATGCAAGAGCTGATAGTTACACCAAATGATAAAGTCAGGTATAGCCGCTTGAGTTAGGGCTATGCTAAGACCACCTAGAGAGCCAAGCCTCAACTGCTCCTGAGTAGCCTTGCTGGGAAGGCTAAGGAGGAGCTACTGAAGTCCTCTCTCAGGGATCTGGGCCTACCACCTTAAGTATTTGGGGGCTGGACAGTACCAGGAATTGTTTCTGAATGTTCATAGCCCAGGGTAATCCAGGGTAACCCAGGGGCCTAGAGATTGAGACAAGAATATCCGAGACTAGAGCCCTGGACTCTGAAAGCCTAGACAATAAGGGATCTAGAATCCCTTTACTGGGTAGTAATGTCCAGAGTTTTGGGCTACTCCAGTGTTGGGGACTGTGTGTTTGAGGATAGCTAGCCAGCCAGAAGGTTAAGGTTGCAGAGATGAACTAGGGCATCAGCATGATGGAGAGGCCAAGCCCAGAGTGGTTGAGTGAGTAGGCAGTCAGTGAAGTGGTTCTATTTTCCTGTGTGGCCCCTATATCACAGCACGCTCAGCCATTGAGATGGTTCAGGTTGGAACATTATCACCAAGGACTTCTTGTTTCCCACTTCTCCCAGTGCCCACCCCGTTCATTTCCACCCCAGACTATGTGTGTGCTCTTCACTGGGCTCACAGCATGTGTGCTGCTTGGGTTTCTGTCACACCCCACTCAATGCCTCACTGGGCCCTGCTCAGAAGCCTAGCTGACCTTACCTGGACCACTTTCCTCTGAGGTACCAGAATCAGCTTCCTTTCTTTTTTTCTTTCTTGGTTGGTTCTTTGTGTTTATACATTTGATTATCTAGGTACCTCTTTCTATCACATATCACTCAACCATCTATTAACAATCAATTCTATCAATATCCAGCACTAGCTAGCATCTATCTACCTACTGTTTACCTGTCATCCATCCATCCATCCATCCATCCATCCATCCATCCATCCATCCATCCATCCATCCACTTACTGTCATCTTAATTTCTCACAACCTCTCATCTTTGTGATTTGCTGTTTTTTTAAAAAGCACCTTCTCACATGCAGTGTCTCTCTGCTTTCTTTTGTGGACTGCACATCTGCTTGCTGAGAGTCCAATAACCTTCACTTTTTCTCTTGAATTCTCAAGCATGTCTTCCCTGATCCTGGATTTTCCAGGTTCCCACAGTGATGATGTCCATAGTCCTCCTGGTTCTGGTTCCACAGATCCTTTTTGCTTTCCCCTGCCTCTTCCTTCACTCTGTGCATGCTCTCAGGCCTTGCCTCTGCCTTCACACAGACTTTGCTGACACTGTTACTCCTTACTGAATTTCTTTACCCTGATTGTCTCATCCCACTTGCTTCTGCCTCAGGTTTGTATAAGGCAGCATATGGTTCATAAGGCACTTCCAAAGGACCTCGTGACTCAGCCCCAGTATGGATCCACAGCCCTCTCACCTCCCAACTCTCCTGCTTTCTCCACTGGAGACCCACACACCTTCCCAGCTCAAGCTACAGCCCTAGTGAGACCTTCACACCTCCTCCCCTGGCAGTCCCAGTAGAAACCTACACCCCTCCAGCAGGACTACCACAGTGTCTGAGCTTTGCCGTACTGCCTTTTGGGTCTATCACCTGTCCCAACTCAGCCCAAATGGCTTCCAACAACTCATGGAATTCTATCACAACTACCTCTCTAAAATGCCTTCTGTTCATCTTTTCCAAAGATGGTGCTGCCCTTTTCATCTCTCAGAAACATCTCCCATAGTCTGGAAGAGCCCATCTCTTATGAGGCCTTCTCCATATCTTTTAACCTAGAATAACTCCTTCCTTTACTTAAGAGACCTTCAGCCTATCAGAACTTGGGACTCTCAAAGATAGACCTTGGTTCATAGGGCCTTGAGGCAGCTCAGTCTTGCAGACAACAAACACAGAACCACAGATTATGTTCTTGGTGCCAACTTAGACACACACAATTCCTGGAACCCCAGATGAAGATTCTTTTTGCTCCCTGAAGGGTCTTATGACCCCTCCTTCACTAACCCTGCCTATGAAGGAGATAGATATAAAGGTTGGCCCACATTTGCTGACCTCACAGGATAGAAAGGAATTGCTGCTGAGCCACAGACTGGGCAAATGAAACCATATGCAGGAGCCCTGTCACAAAGCCCCACTAGCCCAAAGGACTACCAACCATGATGGGGGCTGCACTCACAGATGCCTCACAGAGACGGTAGAAGTCCACACTGAGGTATGCTCTGATGCCGTCCATGGCCCCAGGGAGGGTGACTCCACGCAGAAGCAGGGCTGTGAGGACTACATAGGGCATGGTAGCTGTGATCCACACCACCTGGAAGAGAAAACTGTATCTTAAGGAATTGTAGGTGATTTGAGGTATGAGGGCAGGGAAGGAGATATCTGCTATTGTTGGAGAGTTTCATGTGTTGGCACATGTATTATCATAGGATCATTTGGTTAAAATGGCCATATGTAGCCATACCAATGTAACTCCCAAGTATTTTCATCAGTAAGAAAATAATTTAAGTTCATGCTGGACACACCATTATGAACAATGTTTGTCTCCATGCTCTACTCCAAATATAATGTCTATCTTCATCCACCACGATCATGTATCCTTTGCTTCCACTCAATCATGGTCACATGTCCAATCTCATTCAACCATAACCACACCTCCCCTCCTTAGCTAAACATGGCCATGTATCCAAAGCTAAACCAACTATGGTCTACTTTCAACTCAACCATGATCACCTGTCTACTTTCCATTCAACCATACCCATGTTCCCACCCACCAAGCATCACCTCATGTTCACCTACTCAATCATGTCCACATGTCTATATACCCAGTCAAGGCTACATGACAACTTACCCAACCATGATCTCATGACCACCCATCCAGTAATGGCTACATGACCATACACTGATCATAGCCACATATCATCCACTGACCATCGCCACATGTTCACTCACCTACCCATGCCTACATGTCATTTACCAGCCTTAGCCATATGTCACCCACCAGCCAGGGCCACAAGTTCACCCACTCAACATGACCACATGGCCCTTACCAACCATGCCCATGTGTCCAATCACCCAACCATGGCCATGTGTATACCCATGGAAACATAACCACATGTTACGCTACCCAACTATAGCTATGAGTCTACCCACCAACTGTGACAACATATCTGCTCACACACCATGGCCATATGTTTAGCCACCCACCCACCCACCCACAACTATGTGTTCTCAGATCCTCTTGACTAGTACCTCACCTTCCCTGAGGTCTTTACTCCCTTCCACAGGCTGAAGTAGAGCAGAACAATGACCAGCACCAGGCAGGCTGTGAGCTGCCACCGTGGAGGACCCAGGTCATCAATGCCACGGCTCTGATGGAGGTGCAGCACACCACGCCTAGAGGAGAGAGACAACAAGTGATTCTGGAGGAAGCAGCTACCTCCCAGGATAGGAATTGGACAGCTAAGCTAGTCCCTATCCTCCTCATCTTTATCATATGGAAAGTACCTGTTATGATCTGACTATAGTCAGATCACCCTTTCTGCTGTGAAAAACCCAAGGCTATCTTCTGAGTTATAGAACTTCTTTAAGATGGACAGAGAAGCTGGATGCCTTGCCAGGAAACCTAAAGAAGGTCAGCACTATACTGCTCCACCATCAGATCTGATTTTTGGAGTTAGGAGGTAATGGGTAGTTTGGGTCTACAGAGAAATGGAGATATCAGACACTAGAAGGTACTGAGTGAAGCCATCATGTGCTGCTGTCTTGTAATAGTTCCAGGATCCTTTGCAGGGATGAAACCAGAAAGGCTCTGGACAGTAAAACTGCATATGCATGTTCCTGTGCATTCTGTACTGACTTCTCTCACCCTTGCTTGCATAGTTCTTAGCACTCTAAGCAGCTCCCTAAAGAATAATCTTGTGTTGGAAGTGAGGTGCAGCTGTACTCATCTTTGAGGGAAGCCATCCTAAGGTGAAAGTGTAGAAGGGACACTTGCTTCTGATGAACCTGGCAATGTGGGGTGAGGTGGGGTGGGGCTCAACCCTCCAAACATACTCCAATAACAGTTAGGGGTCTCAGTCTAGTAAGGGTAGGAGGACAGACAGGGGCTTTGACCCCCTAGTTATTCTAATGCTGCTTCTGCCTAAGGGAGTGGAGTACTGCATAGGGAAAGTAGCCACCACAGCAGAGCTTTGTTTTACTGTGGGCCAGATGAGGTTTCCTACGAAGTCAATATGCAGCCTCACAAAGGAGCACAAGTAACCCTAACTTTCTGGAGATTTTCATCAGAAACAGGGATCATGGCACCAAGTTGGAGAACTTTGATCCTCAGAGTCTAGAAACACACTTGTTGCCATCAGAGACAGCACAGCACTGAAAAGCCAGCTCAAACCTCCAAACATACTCCAATAACAGTTAGGGGTCTCAGTCTGGTAAGGGTAGGAGGACAGACAGTTGAAACACGAGACTCTCACCATTCTCTTCTTACAGAGTGTAAGTTGCTTGCTCAGCATCCTGTCTACTCTGGGTGCTGTGCAAGCTTTTAGCATGTGAGCATGCAACAAGAATCACCTGTGCTAAAGGAGACACGCCAGTGCACCATCTGGTAGTGTTATTAGTCCTATCTGGTAGTGGGGATTATTAAGTCCCCTACCCTTGCTCTGGGATGCTGTCCAATGCTCCTTGCTTTGCTGTCCCAGTGGGACCTTATTTCTTATAGCTTCCAGCACTACCTGGGATCAGGGACAAGGGATAGGGGATGAGGGTAGACATACAACCCTAAATGCCACAACTGTTCAGCTCCCAGGAAGATTATGGCCACATAGGGTCTGGCTCCTGAAGCTACTGCCCCACATGGCTTTACCAAGGACCATGCCAAGTCACTATTGACATGAGTTGGACTTCACTGCTTTGTCTTCATTCTGTAATAAAAGCCTTGATGCTTTGGAGTGTTTAAGATCCCATAGTCTGGAAGCTGGGGAGATGATAAGTAGTCAATGTACCTGTGCTGTAAGCATTAAGAACTGAGTTTGAATGTCCAGCATTTGCATTAGAAGGCAGATCTGCTGGTGCATATTTATAATCCCAGTGCTAGAGTGCAATATGGGAGGCAGGAGGATCCCTGCAACTCATTGGCCAGCGAGCTTAGCCAAATCAATCAGCTCCAGGTTCAGTGAGAGACCCTATCTCAGAAATGATAAGGCAAAGAGTGGCTGAGGAAAACACCTGATAACAGTCTCTGAACTCCACGTATGTGCACACACACACACACACACAAACACACACGTACCCACATGAATATGTACATACAACATATAAGTCCATCCAATAAAATGGAAAGTGATTAGAGAAGACAACCAGAGATGACCTCTGTCCTCAACACAGACATGCACATATATGAATACCTTATGTATTTGCACATGTATGCATATCTACATGTGTAGATGTTCATAACTATATAAACATGCATGCATAAACACCTACATGTATATGTGTACACATCTACACAAACATGCACATACATTATATACACACAAATGCATGGCACACACACACACAAAAGATCTCATGGACAATTTAGAGGAAAGTCCAGCTCTCTGACATCCCACCTGCTATTTACCTCCCCAGCTAGCTTTAACATGGGAACCAACCTCACCAAAGAAAGCCATACATTACACAGTAGGACATTGCTCTTGAGAGTGGCTTCTGCAGTCAACAAGTAAGGTGATTTAGGGATGATGTGCAGAAATTTCTGAACTTTATGTGGTGTGAAGGGCCAAACATAGTTAGCTTGGCATACTCACCAGCACTGAGAAAGGCTTCACAGTACCACTTCTTTTGTGTTCTCTTCCAAGATGAGATCTCGACTATGTGTCTTTTGCCCTGACAGAAATCTGAACCAGGGGCATCATGTATACAGTCTCTCTGGGTCCCTTCTCCCCATTTTACAGGTAGGGGGACCAAGGCATAGAGAATATAAGCTCTGCCAACAAATAGCAAAGTTAGGATCTGGGCCCAAAATTTCTACCTCCAGCCCATGGATTTGTCCATGGGAGCATGCTGCAATGGATAGATGAGGCAAGACTATAGCCTTGCCCACAAAAGTGTGCTATAACAGAGAAGTAAGACCATCATACATAGCCTGGACCCTAGCCCTTCTGAAAGGGGAACCAGACCATGGACTGGAGGGAACTCAGGACTGAGATTTTGGGGAAGAGCACATGGGGATGAATCCAGCCAGTGCCCACTTTCACTTTCAGGAGCCCCCACCCTTGCCAAGATAGGGCAGGGTTCTGAGATCAGTTCTGGGTCTTGCTGAGTATAGAGAATGGCTTGGAGCTCAGAGAGCCCAAGAAACTGCACATTGCAGGACAGAGTCTTAGAATGAGGGTCTCTTCTAGAAAGGATACCCACAATTTGGCCTTCACAAGTGTGTGAAGTCCTCACTGAACACCAGAGTGCAGTCTGCAAGGAACTAAAATCAGGAGGTATATCTACTGGAGCTGGAGCTGACATTATCACAGATCACTCAGGGCTAATGGTCATTCACTAGCCAGTGAAGAGGACTTATTGGTCACATAAAGCCATGAAAGCACAGAGGCTAAACTATCCTTCAAGGGAGTCTTCTAAAGCCACAGCACAAAGCTTAAAGCTGCAGAAAGACCACACTGCATCCACCCACCTGACCTGTCAGAACAGACCTCATGTTTCTAAAGGAAGACAAATACTAAATACTATTGTAGTGTAAAAGTCACTAAGTCTACCAGCTAATAAAGATGATTAGGCTCCATCCTGTATGGTAGTGTGTGTTAATTCCTGTAATTCCAGTATTTAGGAAGCTGCAGCAAGAGGAACACAACTTTGTGGCCAACCTAGGCTTCATGGTAAGACCTTGTCACAAACCAACAGGACAGAATTGTTTGTGTTAGCATTTCCATGAGCAGTGAAAAGCTACCAGTTACAACCAACAGCCTGACACTAACTCAAGTCTTCTGACTTTGGTTCTTCATTTGTATTTGTTTTCCACAGATATATTCTACCACATACTGAAATATTAAGGCTGAAAGTAGGACTATGTAGCTGGTCTGGCAGGGATAAGGATATTCTAAAGAGACCCTTGTGCCTCTTGTCTTTGGCCATTAGACTATTGAGATAATGGATCCCAAGAAACTGGAGTTCCCCAGGAATGTCATGCTGGTGGAAGAGAAAGCCAGAATCTGGGCCAGACAGAGGAGACACTTTTCTCTGAAGAGAGATTGACAAGTTGTTATACCACCTTAGGAAAGAGACAATGAGGGGTCATTGTTGTAGGGCCACACCACGTCTGATTAGTTATGCATTAAGTCTGGCCCCTTCTTAAACCTTATCCTAATGTTGAGATCCCTAAAGATGGACTTGGTGTGAATATAGCTGAAATAAACCTCCTTTTTCTGTTTTTTCTATTAATCTGATTCTTTTAATTGGCTTACAAAGAAGAAAAAAATATTGAGTAAAATCAGCTGGCAACTTCATACTACATAAAAATGTACATGAAAATGTGCTGCTACAACACGTGTAAGAAATACCTGTGCCAACATCACACAAGAGACATGGGGGAGGTAAGAGGGATACGTGGGCTCTGAAGGGTGTAAAAAGTGGGATGATGCCACTGGGAGGTGAATGGGTGAATCAAAACTTACTGTGTTAATGTTATCCACTAAAAATGAACAATCTAGAGGTTATTACCAAGTAGTGCAAATAAATATAAGACTGAGAGTCAAATAGTTTAAAAGAGGAAGAATACATAAAACAAGAAAGAAAGAAAGAAAGAAAGAAAGAAAGAAAGGAAGGAAGGAAGGAAGGAAGGAAGGAAGGAAGGAAGGAAGGAAGGAAGGAAGAACGAACAAGTGGCACAGATAGAGAAAACACCAAGAGAGAGGACCTAAACTCACCCATACTGGCAACTACTGGACAAAAATTCCAGTTAAAAGACAGAGATTCTTACACCATCTTTACACTGCTTCCCAGTCAATCATTTGAAATGTGATACATTGGGGTTAAAATCAAAAGGATGAAACAGGTTTACCAGGCAACTGCTAATTATAAAAAGGGGCCAACATGCTTATAACTAGACACAGTGAATTCACAAGGAGGCATCCAAACAAGAGAAACATTTCCTGGTGCTAAGGGGACAAAATGAAGGCTTAATATTTGTGAACATGTGTACTTCAGGACACTCAGTCATCAGGGGCAGGGAGAGAGCTCAGAGAGAGAGTAAAGATATTTGCCACCAAGGAGAGAACTGACTCCCACAAGTTGTCCTCTGACCTCCACATGCAGAATACAGTGTTGTAAATGCTCATGTGCATACTGGAGCATCTGTACACACACACACACACACACACACACACTCTCTCTCTCTCTAAGAGAATAAATATAAATAAATAAATAAATAAATAAATAAATAAGTAACAGAACAAAGACCTGAGCTTCAGATGAAGAAATAAGCATTAGTACTGTAAAGAGTAAGAGACAAAATCACAATTATAATAGAGGTTTCAAAGACCATTCTCAGTAACTCATTAAACAAGTAGATATTCATATAATGGTGTATGTTGCCCAGACTAGCTTCAAACCTCTGGGCTTAAGTAGGAATCTTGTAGACCTCCAAGTTCTGGGACCACAAGGATGTACCATGAACCCTGGCTGGAATGTGTACAGAACAACCCTTCAGACTTGTCTACAGCCCACACTTATGGAAGCATTCCCTCCTTTTGGATGACTTTAGCTTTGTCAAATTGACCTAAAACTATCCAACACAGGATGTAACTTTATGGTAGATTCCTTGTCTAGCATATTCAAGGGTCTGGGTTCAAGACCCTAAAAAACAAAGAGACAAATGGTTTAAAAGTCAGTGAAATAAGTAACTTTGTGAGTTGGTCAGTTTCTAGACTACACACTCCCACGAGGACACATCCTTTCATTTTCCCCCAAAGTAGTTTCTATCACTTTTATCTAGCAGCTGCTGCCTGGATGGGAAGTTGCTGGGAGAGATGGCTGACTGGGGCATGGAGCCTGCTGTGGTCAGTCTCCATGACATTCCTTTCATTGTTGGCCTTGGTAGACATGGACTGAGCTGACTATAGGCACAATGACAAGTTCTGCATGTAGGGCTGGCCATACCTGAGGAACATACCTCATCCTGGACTGCTGGGCTATGGAGTCAGAGCCTGGGGATGACATAACCGCTGTTGGGTGTCCTAACAAAGCCTAGCTTCTGTTCTCCGAGGATGAAGCAGACGTGCTTGTACTGTTTTTTTCACATTCATTCCTACCAATGTCTTGGCTGTCAAATCCATGATATGACATCACAATTTTACAGGAAGGGTGAGACTACTACTCATAGATGCCTGTGTTATGGGGCACAACTTTCTTGTCAGCCACTACCCTGGTCTTTACACATTTCATAGGGCAATCTACACTGTCTATTTGTCCCCACCTCTGTCCTAGTTACCATTAGTAATAGCTCAGTGTCTGGCCAGGGCTACAAGCCTTCATGGACTACAGAGTTGAAGAGATCTTCTCTGTGGCCTTCCTTTCCAGACTTCCTAATTTTTAAAAGATAACATTCTTTCCTTCAGCATTTACCACAAATACATAGACTAATTATACTGCCCTCTAATTTCCTTATCTGAAAATTGCACAGAGAAATCAGTGCTCCCAACGTCTTCCAAAGAGAAATCAGGCAGTTCCCCACACACTTCACCCATGCTGACATCTTTGCTCTTTCCAAGTGTTTTAAACCACATTTCAGTCCATCTGGCAGTTGCGAAAGACACATGAGCTCACAAAGCTACTCACCCTTTTCTCTGTGTATAAGCTAATCCTGACTCAAGCATGACTTGACTCTTAGCTTCCTTTAGTGCTACTGATGGATCTCCCAAACAAATCCTGCAGCTGGGGTCCTTGGACATTGCTTTTCTCACAGTCTTGCTGGTCTCCCTACTTAGGTCAGATACCACTCCCATGGATAGGGACACATGACTACTTTACGCATTATACATTATACATGTGTGTAAGGTTGGGGACTTTTTCTCCTTAGAGTATTCAGTAAGGGAACTGTGATAGTGAACAGGCCTTAAGAATATACTAAACCAAACTAACTAAAAAAGGCAGAGATACAGTATCCAAATTAGCAGCATCAGAAATGAATAGACAAATCAACAGACACTGAGGACTCCTAAGAATCATTAGGTATTACTTCAAAAGCCTGTATTCTACAAAAGTCTAAATCAAATGGACAACTTTCTTGATAGATACCGCTTACTAACTTAAGTCAAGACAGATAAACTATCTAAACAGTCCTATAACCTATAAGAAAATAGAAGCAGTCATTAAAAGTCTCCCAATGTGAGGGAGGGGAGTCTGGGGCTAGATGATTTTAGTGTAGAATTTTACCAGACTTTCAAAGAAGAACTAATACCTATACTTCTCAAACTATTCCACAAAATAAAAACAGAAAGAACACTACCAAATTCATTCCATGAAGCCACAGTCACCCTGATACCTGAAGCACACAAAGACTCAAAAAAGAGAATTTCCCTTAGGGACATTGATACAAATACTCAATAAAATACTTGCAAACATCAAAAACATTATCCATCAGGATCAAGTAGGCTTCACCCCAGGGATGCAGGGATGGTTCATTGTAATCCACCATATAAACAAACTGAAAGATAAAAATCACATGATCATCTCATCAGATGCTGTAAAAGTCTTTGATAAAATTCAACACTGCTTCATGTTAAAAGTCTTGGGGAGATCAGGGATACAAGGTATATACCTAAACACAATAAAGGGAATATACATCAAACCAATAGCCAACATCAAATTAAATGGAGCTTAAAGCAGTTCCACTAAAATCAGGGACAAGGCTGTCTACTCTCTCCCTATCTCTTCAATATAGTACTTGAAGTCTTAGCTAGAGCAATAAGATAACTAAAAAGGAGATCAAGGGGAAACAAATTGGAAAGAAAGAAGTAAAAATATCGCTATTCGCAGGTAATCCGATAGTATACATAAGTAACCCCCAAAATTCTACAGATAACACCTTCAGCAAAGTCCCTGGATATAAAATTAACTCAAAACAATCAATAGCCCTCCTTTAAACAAACAGTAAATTGACCGAGAAAGAAACAAAGAAATAACACCCTTTAAAATAGCCACAAATAATATAAAATATCTTGGTGAAACTCTAACCAAGGAAGTGAAAGATGTGTATGACAAGAACTTCAAGTGTCTGAAGAAAGAAATTGAAGAAGATATCAGAAGACTGTCCATACTTATGGATCAATAGGATTGACACAGTAAAAATCTTACCAAAATCAACCTACAGGTTCAATGGAATTCCCATCAAAATTCCAACTTGATTCTTTACAGACGTTGAAAGAGCAATTCTCAACTTCATATGGAAAAACAAACCCCCCAGGGTAACCAAAACAATCCTGTACAATAAAAGAACTTCTGGAGGTATCACTATCCCTGACCTCAATCTGTACTACAATAGTAATAAAAACCTGCATAATATTGGTACAGAAACAGACAGGTTGAGCAATTAAATAAAATTAAAGATACTGAAATAAACTCACATACCTATAAACACCTGATTTGACAAAGAAGCCAAAACCATGCAATGGGAAAAAAAAAAGAAAGCATCTTCAACAAATGGTGCTGGTCATTTGGATGTCTGCATGTAGAGGAATGAAAATAGATCCATATTTATCGTCTTGCACGAAACTCAAGTCCAAGTGGATCAGAGACATCAGCATAAAACCAGATACACTAAATCTAATAGAAGAGAAAGTGAGGGAATAGCCATGAACACATTTGCACAGAAGAAAACTTCCTGAACAGAACACCAATGGCTCAGGCATTAGGGTCAACAATCAATAAATGGGACCTCATTAAACTGAAAAGTTTCTGTAAAGCAGAGGACACCATCAATAGGACAAAACAGCATCCTACAGAATGGGAAAATATCTTCATTAACCCTAAATTTGACAGAGGACTAATATCCAAAATATATAAAGAACTCAAAAAGTTAAACTCCAACAAACCAAATAACTCAATTAAAAATAGGGTACAAAAAAATAGGGTACAGAACTAAACAGAGAGTCCTCAACAGAGGAATCTTGAATGGCCAAGAAACATTTAAAAAAAAATGTTCATCTTCCTTAGTCATCAGGGAAATGCAAATCAAAATGACCGAGATTCCACCTTACACCTGTCAGAATAGCTAAGACAAAAAACTCAAGTACAGTACATACTGGTGAGGTTGTGGAGCAAAGGGAACAGTCCTCCATTGCTGGTGGGAGTGCAAACTTGTACAACCACTTTGGAAATCAATTTGGCGATTTCTAAGAAAATATAAAATAGTGCTACCTCAAGATCCAGCTCTACCACGCCTGGGCATATACCCAAAAGATGCTCCACCTATGGTGGACAAGGACACTTGTTGAACTATGTTCATAGCAGCTTTATTAATAATAACCAGAAACTGATTCACAACCTAGATGTCCCTTAACCAAAGAATGGATAAAGAAAATGTGGTACATTTATGCAACAAAATACTACTCAGTTATTAAAAACAAAGATATCATGAATACTTGTAGGCAAATGGATGAAAGTAGAAAATATCACTGTGAGTGAAGTAACCCAGACCCAGAAAGACATGCATGTTATGTTCTCACTTATAAGTGGGTAGTAACCATAAAGCACAGGACAACCATGGTACAATCCACAATCTCAAAGAAGCTAAGTAACAGGGAAGGCCCAAGGGATGATGCTTGAATCTCATTCAGAATGCAATATAAAATAGACATCAGAGGTGGATGGAAGGGAGGGTACTGGGTGGGAGAGGGCGTGAGGATCAGGCGTGTGGCAGGAAGAGGGTTGGGAGACAGAATAGAAATTGATGTTGAGACTTGGGACAAGGGAGGTCCCCAGGAATCTATGGGGGTGACCCCAGCTGAGACTCCTAGCTGCTGGAGATATGGAGGCTGAAGTGGTCACCTCCTGTAGACAGGCAGGACTTCCAGTGGAGGGAATGGGACACCAATCCACTCACAAAACCTTCAACTCAAAAATTGTCTGGTCTATAAGATGTGCAGGGATAAAGTTAGAGCACAGATTAAGGGAATGGCCAACCAATGACTGGCCCAACTTGAGACCTACTCCATGGGAGAGAGCCAACCCCTAACACAATTCATGATACTCTGTTTGCTTACAGATAGGAGCCTAGCACAACTGCCATTTGAGAAGCTTCACTTGCAGCTGATGGAAACAGATGCAGAGACTCACAGCTCAATATTAGGTGGAGCTTGGGGAGACTTGTGGAAGAGTGGGGAAAAGGATTGCGGGAGCTGAATGGATCAAGGACACCGCAAGAAGACCTGTAGAGTCAGCTAACCCGGGACCATGGGGTCTCACAGAGGCTGAACCGACAACCAAAAAGCATGCAAGGGCTGGACCTAGACCCCCTATACATTTGCAGCTTAGTTTTCAGGTGAGTCCCCTAACAATTGAAGTGGGGCTGGGGCTGTCTTTGACTCCATTGCCTGCCTTTGGATCCCCTTTTTTCTAGCTGGGCTACTTTATCTGGCATCAGTGGGAGAGGATGTGCTTAGTCCTGCTGCAACTTGATGTGCCTGGGTGGGTTAGTACTTATGGGGTGCTTCCCTTTATCTGAAGAGAAGGGGAACAGTTAATAGGGGGAGGGGCCTGTGAGGGTGGAACTGGAAGGAGAGGAGGGGGGCTGTGATTGGGATATAAAGTGAATTTCAAAAGAACACTAAAGTCTACTTCAACAGATGGTAGAAAGTATTCTTTGAGAAATGCCATCATTAATTTGCTTGCCATAGGAAAACCTCTATCTAAACGTTCAGGGCAGTGCTATCTTTCACCTCCCCAGAATCTCAGTACCTTGAATGAGCACCATTTTTTAAAGTTTAAAGGTGGGGCATTTTGTTTTGCAAGTGAACCTGCTTGCCCTTAATGCAGAAATGGCTCTATTTCTATTGGCCAAAGCCCCTGGTGCCAAGCTTTTGATTCTTCTCTGTAGTCTAGGCTGGTTTTGAATGTGCAATTCTCCTGCTCAGCATGTTGAGTACTAAGATCAGAGGCACTGGCCCAGCTACAGGTTCTTCTGCTAAGTGGTAAGTGAACTCATATATTTAAACATAAGTAGTAAGACTTGTTCAAACAGATCAGTGAAAATTTCGGTCCGACAGTGTCCATGGGAAAATCCCGATCTTGACAGCAACTGATTTGATGTCATTTCCCCTCATCTGTCACAGAAGGCACATTTCAGCAGACCCTGCCTTAGTTGGGCTGGCCGGCACCAGCAGTGTCCCAAGAGAGGCAGGCAGCTCCAGAGCCCCATGGGGAAGCCAGACTCCCTTGTATATCTGTAAATTTCCATCTCCATAGCTGCCACCTTGAAAATCATTCAGGGGAAAACATTGCCTTCGACAGTGTGGCTCTTTATGGCAAGCATTCATATTCATACACAGATACATATTTGTGAATGTATAAGTACATAAGCACACACGTGCACACACATCTGAGTGAATCTAAGCATGCACACATGCCTAGAGACATCAATAGTAGGCTTATGGGGCGAGTGTCACAGCCCTTCCAGGCTAAGCCACCTCATGATAAAGAAGGGTATAGAGGAGCTGATGGGAGATGGGGCTCAGGAAAACAAATTTCAGGAGCGGTACTAGCCTACAGGTGGACTGTGGAAGGCCAGGCCTGGCAAGGAGACTGAAAACTAGGAAGGCATTGGGGAAGGAATGCTAGCACTGTGCATGGGAAAGGGCTGGAGTGAAGTAAGTGAAGAAATGTTTATAAAGGAGAAAACCTCATGGCAAGGGGACATCCCTTACAACCTATCAGCAGCCTGACTAACCTGAGGCACCCAGGCAGTGGTGCTCAGAGAGCTCCCTTAATGGAGCTAACAGAGAATGTGCTTGTTCTATGACTTGTGTCCTGGGAGCCTGAAGCCAGAGCCCCCCTTCCTTCTAAGCAATGCTGCAGTGTCTTGAGCAGCTTCCTCCCACCCACTATAGGGACAGGATAGAAGAAGTGGGCAACAGTCCAGGGTCCATCCCTCATGAGTCCCCCATCATTAGAGTTTGGCTGAGCATGTATGGGATTATCCTTATGCAGTTCAGAAATATACTGCGTAAGGATCAGGGCTCGGCAGCAAGGGGCAAGGAGAGGGACTCGTTCAGCACAGCTTTGAGGACAACAAGGTGGGGTGGTGTCCTCAGTGTTGTTCCTGAGTTCCCAGACCTGTCAACCCTTCCATTCTCTGGGCAGGACAGGAAGAACTGACCACTCACTTACTCAAAGTACTCAGCAGCTGGTGTCGTCCCAAAGGTGTCATTGAGGCCCAGGCCATCGCTAGAGTTGCTGGTATGGGCATCGGAGCAGTTGGGGCTGTTCCAGGTGTTGTTGCAGTGGATCCATGGGAGGTCCATGGTGAAGGAGGAGAAGAAGTAGTGCAGTGCCCACGCGATGATGACGTTGTAGAAGAAGCCCACGTAGAAAGAGATGAGGATGACAGTGAAGCCCACACCTGTGATGACAGTAGAGCCAGCATCAACAGCATGCACCTTCCCTTCATCTACTCACTCTGAGCTGGTGCGCTGATATCTCTTGCACTGCATAACACCATAACATACAGGAAGGATGGGTAACAGACCTTATACTGTGATTATGGAGAAGCGGCTGCCACTTTTCCAATTGTCTGTATCTACTAGAGGGATACATCGATATGTCTCAGAGAGATAATGAGAATCAGAAGGATTATCCAAGGCCTTCAAAGAGTATCTGAGACCACCCTCTGAGCATTCAGATACCTCCAAGGGTCAGCCATAGATACACTAGACCACCCAGGGTCACCCACACAGAATTATTATGGCCATTTGTTTCTACCACAGTCACTCCAAAAGCAGCCAGGGTAACTCAGGCCCCATGTAGGGTTATCTACAGCTTCCTTGAATCACCAAGGAAAGCCAAGCAAAGTTATCTATGGCTACTAGATCTACAACAAACTTTTAGAATTATCCACAACCGTTAAGGCTGCCAGAAACACCCAAGTTAACAGAACCATCAAAGGCCACCTGGAGTCACCCAGAAATGTCTAAAGTTCCAGAGCCATCATGAATCATTAAGAGCCAACTAGGACATTTTTTGGCCACCCACAAGAACCCAGGCTTATCCAAAACTATCAAAGGATAAACAAGACTGTTGATGATTATTCAGGAAATTCTAGGACTACCCAGAATCATATGGACCACACACAACCATCTATATCTATCCACATCTGTTAAGACTTCCCAGAGTCTCTCAAGACATAGCCATTGGTACCTACTCATGCCCTTTCTCCAAGAACATCTAGGAAAAACACAGTCATCTAGCTTGTTTATAGCTACTCAGAACTGTTCAAGTACAAGTAAATTGGCAAGAGACAGGATAGCCTAACTTCTCAGGAACTGTTCAGACTTTTATCTCACAATTGTGCTAGATATTTTAACTGTCATCTTCATTGTCCATGTAGAGCTTAAATTTATGAGCCATGAAAATACAGATAATTTTCTTAGACTTTTGAAGAGATAAAGAAGGAAAGAGAGCATGTTCTAAGTGGGGTCAGAAAAACAAGTAGGAAAGTCCCTCTGTGACATTGAACAAGCCAAGGTAGGGGGGTGGGGAGAGGGAGGGAGGGAGGGAGGGAGGGAGGGAGAGAGAGAGAGAGAGAGAGAGAGAGAGAGAGAGAGAGAGAGAGAGGAAGAGAAGAGAAGAGAAGAGAAGAGAAGAGAAGAGAAGAGAAGAGAAGAGAAGAGGAGAAGAAGAGAAGGGAGAGAGGGAAGAGAGGGAAGAGAGGGAAGAGAGGGGAAAGGGAAGAGGGGATAGGGGAGAGAGGGAGAGAGGGAGGAGGGGGGATAGGGGAGAAGAGAGAGTGCTTCTATGGTTCTATGGTTGCACACAGACACTCCCAGCCTCAGGTTAGAGCTGTAAGAACAACTCTGACTGATATCCCACACCTGGGGTCTACAGGCTCCTCACACATCTGTGATTCTGCTCAAGCATCCCTGCCTACAGACTTGTCTTTGGAATGGATTGAAAGCTGCCAAGGAGTAGGGGATAGGATCACCAAAAACTAAGGCATCACAGTTCACTGGATTCTGCTCATGATTCTTGAGGTTCTCTCAGCTACCCAGTCACATAACCACAGTCTTCTGTTCTCTACAAAGCTATCAGTACCAATGCCTGTTCATCTACCGTGCTCCAAACCAAGTTATGAGAGTTGCGTAGTATTGTGAAGCTCTTCAAAATGGTTTACTGATATTTTGCATACAGAAAAAATTGCTTTAGTGATTTTGCCAGAGAGTTTTTCTGAGACAGCCTTTTATGCTGCTAGGGTTGTCCTAGAATTTGCAATCCTCCTGCCTCAGATTCCTTAGTACTGGGATTGTTGAGTACACCATCACTAATACCCAACTACTGAGAGAGAACTTTGTGCTGTGAGTAGGTCTGTGTTTGAGCTAACTAGCTTTCTTGGGCTGGCCACAGCCCTGGTCACTGAATCCCTTTTCCTGGTTTCCTGTTGGCCTTTCAGTCCTTGTTACTTCCAGTGAGGACTGAGACATTGGTTGGTTGTATTCTGTGGAATCCTATGTCACACTCCACAGTCATGGAGCATGAGCCTCAAAAAGTCCAGCAGATGCAAATCTAGCATCACATGGCCACAGGATGCCACCAACCTGGACATGTCCTCTATTCAAGGACAGGCAGGCTGGGTCTCCAATTCAGTTCCAAATGGCCACCTGAAAGCCAGATTTGGTTGAAGCTCATCATGGCTACAACCACCACCTCAGAAATGGTGTGTCATCCCTGAGTCACACTAGCACTGCTAGATAGTCTAGGGGAACATGACAAGAGTTATTCATTTTCACCTGAAGGTCTTAGATTGAACTCATTGACCTTGGCCCACCAAAGCTGTATAGTAATTGGACTTCAATACAAGAATCATCTCCTAAAGCCCCAGGGCTCTCAAGTGCCACAGTAGTCCTCTGTTAGAAACCAATGATGGCATTGGACAGACCCATACAGTTCTCCTAAGTGCTGAATCCTACATTTTTATCACAATAGGGGAACATCCAGTGCTAGTACACATATCCAGAGGATCTGTCTGGCTCTAAAGTTGTGTGTGGAGGTTTTGATAAGGTCCCTCTACACAGTTTCATTTCACTGTGAACTGGAGAATCATTTTGGCCAGGGGAAAATTTTCTGCCATCTTAATACTTACCAGTTGTGAATCCCAAACCGTAAAGCCTACTGTCTGTGCCCAACAGCCTCTGAATCTCACATTTCCACTGTTCGAGAGCAGCAAGTTCATAAAGAGCACGGACTGAGCATCTGTGAGAAGCTGCTCCTATTCAGAGCAGCAGTCTCTGGTCTTGGGTGTCAACCACTGGCCCACAGATGCTGCACAGGGGAACTGGGGCTCTGCTTTCTTCTATGCAGCCACTGATCAAATACTTCTGAGAAAACCCAACGCTAGTCTTTCAAGCGTTGTTTTCTCAGCAAGCGCCAACTACTGGAGGGGAATGTCACCGGGTCTTTTCCAAGAAGAGTCTTGAAGTCTCCTGGAACTCTGTCTCCTTGGGATGGCATTTGGTCAGGACAAGGGTGATCCAAAGCTGGCTGGTGGTAAACAGGGCTGGGGTGGATCCAGGATTGGCTTTTAACACATGGAGAAGTCATTAGCCTTGTCCTCAGTGTCAGTATCTCCCATACAGAAGGCACTGTGCTCTCTAGCTGGGATCTCCTGGGACAAGGGAGGTAACATCTGGGATGACCTCCATGCACCACTGGGAAGGCCACTAGGCTCAGTGTAAGGTACCTCTGCCTCATAGTTCTGAGGCCTCTTGTAAACATTCTGGGGCTCACTGAAGTAGATGGATGATTGATAGATACATGATTGATAAATGTACAATTGGTAGATGGGTGGATGAATGACAGATGGTTGATAGGTGAACAGAGAGCATGTATATAGATGATAAGTAGATAGATAAATGAGTAATAAATGGAGA
>NW_021605262.1:4643510-4733452 GCF_004785775.1 Grammomys surdaster | reverse complement strand
ATGTATATAGATGATAAGTAGATAGATAAATGAGTAATAAATGGAGATAGATGATAGATAATAGATTTTTTTAAGTGGTGCTTGCTGGATAGACCATAGATAGGTAAGTAGATGGCTGATAGACAGATGGCAGATTCATAGGTGTTTTTTATCTTACCATTTTAACACCCTGACAAAAATACCACTTAGCTTCAGGAAAGTCTGGCCTGGGAACAAGGTATGCTCTAGAAAGATCCCTGGTCATACCAGTCTTTAAGGTGTGACCCACAGTAGAAGAGCATGTACACATGTCCACACAGTTTAGGAAATCAGGACCTGCACATGTCATCATCTTGTTCCGAAGCCCCAGAGACACACCATGTCTCGTGGGGGGGGGGGCACATCCCTGCATATTACCTTTCAGGACAGGACAGATCTTCCAGACACCAGCAGCTCCTTCTCTGTTGAACTGCCCGAGAGCCAGCTCCATGTAGAAGAGGGGCATCCCAGCAATAACCATGAAGAGCAGGTAGGGCACCAGGAAGGCACCTGTGCACAGGACAGCAGCTTCAACTTGGGGGCCACAGAAGGGGCTGTTTTCATCATCCGCATGTGGGCCCCTTTGTTGCACCTTCAAGTATGACCTTGTCACCCAGCTTCCTGACTAGAGTGGAAGGCCCCTGGTATAGCTACCACCCAAGGGGATACCCTGGATTGGTGGTGAACCTCACCTCATTGCCTGTTGCAGCTGCTGTCAGTGTTGGACATATTCCACTTAACGATTCTGGTTGTTCCCTGACCCCATGTCCTAAGCTTAGCCAGAAGCAAGACAGTCAAGGCCCTGAGCCATGTCTCAGCCCAATTCCTAGCACTGCCTGCCCCTTCATGCCAGGCCCTACTTTGTCTTGATCCTATTTGCCCCTGAGGGTGATGGTCTTGGGATCTGTGACCCAATCCTGGCATTTACAGTCTGCCTTTCTGGGGACTAGGGCTGAATTTCTGCTGCCAGGAGTTTCCTGGAGCTGAATGGACTGCAAGACTTAGTCTGCACAAAAGCCACCTCTACCCAAGTCTGCTTGTTCCCTGAAACATGGGTGTGATTGAGGCAGAGATTAGCCACAGCTTTCTCCTGAGTTTGGATGAGGAAGCTGGGAGCCCCCTCACCTATGTCTTTGGGTCACTTACTGGAGCTGCTAAGACCCTGGGCATCTCAATTTCAAGAACACATAATGAGACCACAGTGCTCTTTGGTTTGCTTCAGCCTTTCCTTCCCAAAGGAATTCTTCACACCTTGTAGCCAGTCAGGAAACCAAGCCACGAAAACAGAGGCCTTCAGGGCTCAACTTGAATGTCTCTGGTAACTCTGCTTCTTGCCCTCCTTTTAGCCCTACTGCACAGCTATGGCTCTAAAGCTGAGATGAGAAAGTAGGGGAGCCAGGCTTGGTGGCAGAGACCCATAGTCCAAGCTACTCTAGAGGCTAAAGGCAGGAAGATCATATGTTTAAGGCCTGTGTGACCTACAGAGTGAGTTCAAGAATTGCCTAGGAAACAGTTAAATACTTACTCCAACTAAAAAAATTCAAGAGGGCTATGGACATGACTCTGTGATAGAGTGCTTGCTAGCATGTAAAAAGCTATGGGTTCAATTCCCATAACTGTATTTAAAGAATGAAAGGGAGGAAAGAAGGAAGGAAGGAAACAGAGGAGGGGAGGTCAGAGCAGGGAGGGAGAGAAGAGGTAGCAGGGATAGGTATATTTCAGATGAGATGGGGTGATTTCAGGGTGGAATGGCCATAAACAAAATGGGTATATTTCAGTTCAGGGGTATCTTCTTCTCTTCTAAGTTCAACTTGAAATTTTACAAAGTTCAACAACTTTATAAACACTGCTTAAGTTGACTGAAAACACATTTTGACCTTTGAGGATTTTCCTTTCAAATTAAAAATACTAGTGGAAATAGAAGTCAGGGCCTAATGCCTCCACCAACTTCTTTCTTCTTTCTGCTTTCTGGGTTCCATATTCCTTGGCTGTCAGATTTTCTTTGAGCTCTACAGCTTGGAAAGGCTGAAAACTATTGCTGCTGATGAAGCAGCCCCACCATCCTATAGGAAGACAAAATTGTCTCACTGAAAGCATTTCCCATTGTGTGCATGTTCCTGTGTATGCAGGAGCATGCCTGTGTATGCCTGGGAGGCCAGTCATCACTCTTGAGTGCCATTCCTCACACACCTTGACTTTTGAGACAGTGTCTGTCATTGGTTCTCCCTAGATAGACTAGACTGACTCTGGTTGGCTACCAATCCCCAGGGTTGTCCCCTCCTCCTTAGCACTAACTAGCATCACAAGTGTGTGCACCCTGGCCTGCTTTTTGTGTGTGTCTTCTGGAGAAACTCAGGTCTTCGTGCTTGTGCAAGAAGCGCTTTGCTGTCATCTCCTCAGCTTTCACTGTGAGCATTCCTCGAGATCACACCCCCCCACTGTACCATGGCTTCCATGGTCTCCACTGCACCCCGAATCCCCTGCCATGGCCCCACCCTCAGAAGGCACAGGAGGCTGGGCCACACTCACCCCCACCGTTTTTGTAGCACAGGTAAGGAAACCTCCAGACATTGGCCAGGTCCACAGCAAAGCCGATGACTGATAGCAGGAAGTCAATTTTCTTGCTCCAGGTCTCCCGCTCTTGAGCCTCCACTGGTGTCTGTGGTGGGTTGATGAGGGTGGAGTTGGTCAGCTGCACTCCGTTCTGCTCCTTGACCAGGATGAGCTCCACCTCTCTGGGGCCCACAGCATTGGGCTTTTTAGCCGGGGCCACCACAGAAGACATTGGTCCCACGGAGCATTTGCTCTTACTCATGGGTAGTCTGGAGCCCAAGGAACTCTGCTTCTTTCTTCTTCGACCTCAGCCAACATAAATAAAACAAAACAAAACCGCACAGCAATACACAGATTCAGTAGCCATGTCTAGAGCCATGCTTGGGTTGAACACAGAGACCTGAGGTAGTCCAAGCATCTGAAATTCCATGACCAGAATAAAAGATAGGTAGGGGATCTATGGTGGGGGGAGGGGGTTCACAGAGACGGGAGAGATTGGCTATGGAGACCAGAAATAGACACACCCTCTTTCCTGCCAAAACCCTCATTCACATTAGTGCCGGCTTGTGTGACTTCTAATTTGCTTCCTAATAACAATCTCAGATGCTGCCTGCATTACTTACCCACTTTCCCAGGGGGCAACTTTACACCTTGCCAACAGCATACCACTCACTTCAGTCTTTGCAAGGATGTGTAGCTTTCTTTATACTTAGTAGTACGATAAAAAGCAAAGTGAACATAACCAAAATCAGCTACAGTGACTGAAAGTTTAAAACAAATGGGCATAGATTTCTCCAGGGAGAGTTGTGTACAAACCACCCAGCCTATGACTATGGCTTCACAGGCCTTTGAGCTGACAAGAGAGTTACCAGAATGTCACCAGGGGAAGGATCAGCCCACTGCTACACTAGCAGCATTCCAGGAAGAGCCTGCCTTATGCTTCTGCAGAGCCAGGGCCATGGGGCATAAGGGAGGTAGCACTCTCACCCAGTGACAGCCTGTTTCCACTGAACTCAGACAAGCACACTGATGGAAGCCTGACATCTGGGTGGCTGCTCTAATGGGGTGACTTTCCTCTGCATCCCTAAACAAAAACTCCTGACAGAAGTTATTTTATGCACCACTTCTCTGTGGCCTCTTTATCCTGGTGACAAACCCAAATGCAAATTCCTCACATGTGTCAAAAATGGGCTAAAGGATTGTAGCTGATAGGGAGCAGGTAGGACGGCTCCCTACGTTGGTTGGGAGACAGCAAGGAGCTGAGCAAAGAACCTGGTCCCAGGCTGCGTTCCATGCTCTCTCACAGACACAGGTACAGAGGTACCTGTCTGCCCCACCCTACTCAACTTACTGCTCAGAGGCGAGGTTTAGGCACGGATAGCAAAATGGCCCCTGGGAAAACATCTTTCTTCATGAACCGGCTGGATCAGGAAACAGGTAGTTTATAAGCCAAGATTCCCTGTCTTTCCTCACAACCTGAGTTCAGCCCCAGTTTACAGGAAAGACAAAAACAAAACAACACAACAAATAAAAAAAAAAAGAGAATGGAGATGGAGCTTTTGGTTTGTTGTGAAAATAACCCCAAGGGGTCCATCACCGAGGGTCCGCGATGCTCAGCCTCAGCCACAGACAGCCATGTCCCTTGGGAAGCAACAACCTCCTATGAACAAGGTCTTGAGTCTAGGCTCTGTGTAACTCCTATGCTCGGAGGACAGGCACTAAGTACACACCCCTTAGTTCTGTGTGGAAGAAGCTGCTCTCCAAAACCCAGGCTGTTGGGGACTTGGATTCGGAACTCGGATGGCTCTAAGTTTCTGTCCCTCGCTCCGCGGGACCGGCCGTCCAGGGTCAGTGGAGCAGTGGAGATGCCACTGCCCAGGATGCATAAGAAGCGATCCTGGTCCTTACCTGCCTCCTGCGTCAAGCTTCAGCTCTGAGGTCCTGTCAGCCTGCAGTCCCGCTTCACAGCTCTGGCGGGTCTCAGCCCGGAGCTCTTATCCGGCCTCGGGGTCGGTCCGCCTAGCCCCGCCCGCCGTCGGGGGCGCCCACTGGCACAGGCTCCGCCTCCGTCCCGCCCCGGGTAGGCGGAGGACAGGCTGGGCAGCGCCCCTGCATCACTTGGAGACTAGGATGGCTGCGGGGAGCCAGAGGCCACTGAGCCTGGGCAGGCGAGGAGCTTGGCAGGTGTCTTTGCAAGGTTATGGAGTCTCGGACACGTGGTATCAGGGTACCTCCAGGTTGGGTGCGTTGCGGACCAGACGGACAGTTGGTTTCCAGGAGGGAGCAGTCAAGGTTCGCGCTCCTCGGTGTTGGCTGGCTAGCGCCTGCAAGGGTCTCCCAACTGGTTCCAGCAAGGTTGCCAGAAGCAGATCCGGGAAAGAGAGTGAAGTGGCAAGCACATGCGGACCTGCGCGGAGCTCCCAAGGCTCACCCGGGTCTCCTCATTTCTCCCTTCGATGTTGTACGACTCCCCCACCCTGTTCCTATGGTCCTGAACAACCTGCGGGCAAGATTCTCCGACTCCAGCTGCGCGGGGACAAAGCAAGTGGGACGCACTCCTTGGTGCTGTGGCGGTGACCCACCTGCGTTCCTAGCCAGGTCACAGCGAATCTTGCCCCATGTCCTGGCCAGTTTGCTCAGGGACTCTCCCCTCCTCAATCCATCAGCTCTTTAGGACCTAATGTACCAAAATCTTTTTGATGGGTCCTGATTCTCTGCCATCTTTCTTAGGCCCCATGGTCACAAGTTCATGTTTGTAGGGTGTGCCTCTGTTCTCTTCTGAGCATACATTTTACACGGATCCAGGCCATCAGATCCAAACTCGAGGCTCCTTCCAGTCAGCCTGCTTCAGAAACCGATTTCCCTGGAGGGATCTATAAAGCCTGTGTGGCCAATATTCCTGTTTCAAGGGCTAAAGGACTAGGAACTGGAATCCTCTTGCCCAGATGTATGTGACATTCGGCCACCGAGGGAGGTCCAGGACACCCAGATGTGAGCAGGTCCCAGGGTAAGCCCTTTTCAGAATCGGTTTCCTCTCTGCACACCTTCCCTGCTCCCTGCACTCTTACCTCCCCTCACACACTTCCTTTCCAATTCTGCTTTCCCTGAGAATAGCTGAGAGGTTTGCCCAGAGCAAGGAGGCCCTAGAGGAAGTATTTCACCTGTAGGCTCCACCGAACCAAGTTCCTAGCAGTGTCTCATTCTAGTTGGGACCCCAAAATGTCTGGATCCTTATCTTCCTAGTTACTCCTCTGTGCCCACGTCCTGTGGCCTTATCGCTTCCCTTCAGCCCCTAAACATGAGGCTGATGCCTGGCAGGAAGCCCCTAGAGCTGTTTTTCCAAGTGGGATTAGAACGAGGAGGGCGGATTGCTAGGGCTGTCAGTGGTCAGCTGGAGCAGCTGCTGGGAAACATTACAACCTTGGAGTTAGTCAGCAAACGTTTATTCCTGTAAAGGCTTAGAAGTCTCAGATCCTCAGGGAGGATTTGGGGAGGGCTGCTCCAAGATGGTAAATGGGAAGTTCTCTAGGGTCTCTCTAGGGCAGAGGTGAGCAGAACTCACCAGGGCCCTTTTATAAGACAAAAATAGCATTTCCGAAGTTGAGCCAATGAAACCCAAGACCTGATCCTGAATAGCATCTGACAAGAGAGGATATGATTTCCATATGTAGATAAGGGTGTGTGTGTGGGGGGGGTAATGTCCTCGACATTCCAGCAGGTAACAGGGACTTAGGAGATGATGGTATCGCCTCTAATCCAATAACGCACCAAGCATCTCTTTGCCTCTGTTCTGTAGCAGAACAATGGTATGCTAATACCTCTGGCATTCAAAGAGGGTGGTCTTTCCTGGACCTCACAACTGAGTTAATAGACTTTGGGATCATTGAAGACATGACCTTCCATCCTACTGTGTAACCAGCCTTTTGAAGTTTAACTTGCCTTTAAGAGAACAATGTAACAAGTAACCTTACTTGCCTCAGTTTCCCAAGTAGTGTGTCTTCTCACAACCTACACTAATACACAGCTTTAATCTTAAGTTCTATACTCTTCTATGGCCCTGGTCTAGTGGTGTGTGTGTGTGTGTGTGTGTGTGTGTGTGTGTGTGTGTGTGTTGTTGTAATCATTTGCTGAAATTAGCAAACACCCTGGAAGCAACCTTACACAACCAATATCCACCACAATCCTTGGAATCAACCTGTGAATATAGCTTGATAAAGTTTTATTGTTAGTACTGAGTATCAATTAGAATCAGTAACTTAATGCCATGTAAAACTCTATTGAAGATTTCTGTAAAGAATCTCTCATTTCCTATGCTATGCTTTCTGTTCTGTTCAATACCTACAGAGTAAAGTCTCTTTCTGGGGACAGACAGAAAATACAGGGCAGACTCAGGGAAGTGGAAGACTCAGACTTGGACTCACTAATCAGTCAAGCTAATCCAGGGAGAAGAGCTGAAGTCTCATTCCTTAATGCAACCAAATCATTTTGATGACTCTGAGGTTATCTTTAGTGCATTTTACCAGCATGGTGTTCAGTAGTGATTCTGACGTCAAGAAAGGGGCAGGAGCCTCCTGAAGTCATCTGAAAACAACTGATGTCATCGAATAAACCGGATGGCTGAGTAAGGAAGGAACTACGGAAATAGCTAAAGGGCCATTTAAGAACAGAGACACGAGACAGATTTTAGGTTCGTAAAACTCATAAAGCAGAGACAAAAACCAAGAAGAACCCTGAGGATACAAAAGAGTGGTCTGCACTACCCAGGGTCTATGGAAAGAAGTGCCATGGGAAAGGGGACCTCTAGACTACCCATGGTACGAGGAAGAATGTACCATAAAGTGAGGTGGCATACAGACAAAACACACCAGCTCAGTAGTGTGAAGCTCAGTGACGGGGAGAGATCACGTGCCACCTATATCGGTCAATGTCCCATATCCAGGAGCCCTTTACTCCTGCCACACCTGATTCCTAACCATTCAGCTAGGACAGTGGGACTTTGTGTGTTCTCAGAGAAAATTGTCAAGGGGACTGGCTGAGCCTTCAGCCTCACCACGAATGGCAGAGAGCTAAGAGAGCATGATCTCTACCTCACTCTCTGGGCTTGTGCAGGTAGACACAATGTGGTTGTCTCTCAGCTAATCAAACCTGGCTGGACAAGCTGATCTTTGAATGCTGGAACTTTTGCTAAATGTAGAGCTCAGTTCCTTATAGTTTGTTGCTGAGGCTGTCGGCTCAGAGCATTGGATAAAAACGGGTGGTGCTTTGGGATGTCTGGAATGTGAGGATCAAGTGGGGATGGAAAGGAGGGGTTAGTGGAGGAAAATAAGAGGAGAGATGGCTAAAATTAAGGAGCATTTGAGGGGCAGTATGAAAACTTAATATAGTAGAAACCTCCTAACACACACACACACCTACTTATTTATGTGTGTGTGTGTGTCTAATTGACAAACAATGGGAGACAGACCCAGCTGGAGATCTCTTGTTGTCAAAGGAAGCTTCCAGTACTGGAAATGAGTTACATCTAACTGAACTGTTGGCCAAAGGGGTTCCCCTGGAATTCTAAAATTCATGCTGTTGCTAAGACTATATAGTTGCTTTCCACTAACTGGTAGCAAGTCTCCATAACTGTACACAACACGTACACAACTCATTGAACATGACTATATCAAGCTGGTACCCACATATGTTCTAGGACTTTTGTTACAGGAAGGTACTCCACATGCTATCAAAAGAGAAATGCAAACACCAAGCCAGCCACAAATCCTTTATCTACAGTGGTGTACCATCTGCAAGATACACTCGGGCAGTGGTGGCACCAAGCTTGTAAGAACCAACTGTGCTGGCTAGTCTTACGTCAACTTGACACACACTAGAGTTATCTGAAAGGAGGGAACTTAACTGAGAAAATGCCTTCATAAGATTCAGCTGTAAGACATTTTCTTAATTAGTTACTAATGAGGGAGGTCCCATCATATCGTGGGTGGTACTATCCCTGGGTTCTATAAGAGAGCAGGCTGATCAGGTCAGGGGGAAGCAAGCCAGTAAGCAGCACCTCTCCATGACTTCTGCATCAGCTCCTGCCTCCAGGTTCCTGCCCTGTTTGAGTTCCTGTCTTGATTTCCTTTGATGATGAACAATGATATGGAAATATAAGTCAAATTAACTCTTTCATTCCCAACTTGCTTTTTGGTCATGGTGGTTTTGTCATTGCAATAGAAACTTAAGACACCAACCAGTAACTGATCTGATTTAAGGCCCACTTCACAAGATGGAACCCATATCTGACACTGTTTAGGTGACTAATAACCTGATGTTAGATAGTCCAGGGACCTAGGGCAAAATCAAATAATACTGGTCTAAAAAAAATATAGTGATAAAATGACCCCTAATGATATTCAATGATAGATGAATGCCTTTTTAACCATCATCAGAGAAGCTTCCTCCTGCAGGAGATGGGAACAAATATAGAGACCCACAGCTAGGCTTTACACAGAGAGTGAGAGATCTTGGAACACCCAGTCCTAAATAGTATGCCTCCATCAACTCCTGTACTGGCTGGCTTTGTGTCAACTTGACACAAGGTAGAGTCCAGAGAGGAAGGAACCTCAGTTGAGAAAATACTTCTATGAGATCCGGCTGTAAGGCATTTTCTCAATTAGTGATGAATGGGATATGCCCCAGCTCATTGTGGGTGGTTCATTCTCTGGGCTGGTGATTCTGTGTTCTATAAGAAAGCAGGCTGCACAAGTCAAGAGAAGCAAGCCAGTAAGCAGCACACCTCCATGGCCTCTGCATCATCTCCTACCTCCGGGTTCCTGTCATATATAAATTCCTGTCCTGACTTCCTTCAGTGGTGAACAGCAATGTGGAAGTGTAAGCCAAACAAATCTTTCACTCCCAACTTGCTTTTGGCCGAGGTGTTTCATTGTAGTAATAGAAACCCTAACTAAGACAAATCCTTTCTTTCACAGTTCAGGGAACCCCACAGAAGAGGAGGTGGAAAAGAATGTATGGGCCAAAGAGGAAAGAAGACGCCAAGAAAACAAGGCCCTCTAAATCAACATGAACAAAACTCCTATGAACTCACAGAGACTGAAGCAGGGTACACAGGGTTGCACCAGGTCCTCAGCATATAATATGGCTTCCAGTTTAGTGTTTTTATTCCTGAGTGTACATTTGTGGTTTTCTTGTTCTTGTGTCCTCTCTGGGCTCTTTTTCCTTCTGTTTGTCTGTTTTGTCTGACTTTGATATTTTGTTTTATGTTGTTTTTTTTCTTTTAAAAAAATGAATGAATGAATGATTATAAACATACCCACTAGGGTAAATGTTAACAACAGAACTGTCATTTATATCCACAGGGGAGGAAAACTCAACTTTCTCCAGTGGAACGACGTTGCGAAAAAAAGGAAGAAAGGAAAGAAAGAAAGGAAAAGAGAAAACAGGTGGTGCTACATGTGGTGGTTTGAAGGAAAATGGCTCACATTGGCTCATAGAGAGTAGTGCTATGTGTCAGTGATTAGGGGGTGTGGTCTTCTTGGAGTGGGTGTGGTCTTCTTGGATTGGGTGTGGTCTTAAAGTGGGTGTGGTCTTCTTGGAGTAGGTGTGGCTTTTCAGAGGAGGTGTGTGTTACTGTGGGTTGGCTTTGGGATTTCAAATACTCAAGCCAAATACCCAGTGTCTGACACTTCCTGCTGCCTGCTGGTTCAGATGTAGAACTCTTGGCTCCTTCTCTAGCACAATGTCTGCCTATGTGCTTTCCATGCTTCCTACCATCATGATAATGGACTGAACCTCTGGACCTGTAAGCTAACTCCAATTAAATGTTTTCCTTTTTAAGAATTGGAATAGTTGGGCTGGAAAGCTGGCTCAGGGGTTAAGAGCACTGCTCTTCCAGAGGTCCTGAGTTCAATTCCCAGCAACCACATGGTGGCTCACAACCATCTGTAATGAGATCTGATGCCTCGTCTGATGTGTCTGAAGACAGCTACAGTGTGCTCAAATAAATAAAAATAAATCTTTTTTAAAAAAGTTGTTTTTTTTTTTTAAATAAAGAGTTGGAATAGTCATGGTGTCTCTTCATAGTGATAGAAACCCTAACTAAGACACTATATGTAGGCTAATATATTAGTCATCAAAATCCATACCAGGTGCATTCTCTTTTTCCCTTTCCCTCCCTGGCTGTGAATCAGCAGGTCTCTGCTAATGTTCCACTGCCATGAGTGCTAACATGTCCCTGCCATGTTCCCACCATGGTGATAATGGACTAAACCTCTGAAACTGTAAGCAAGCCACCAATTAAATGTTTTCTTTTATAAGTGTTGCCTTCGAATAATCTTGCTACAATCCACATACCCAGAGAGGCTAAATAACAAAGAGGGCTCAAGGAGGGATGTATGGAGCTCCCTGAGAAGGGGAAATAGAATAGATACTACAAGTAGATGAGGAAGTGGGGTGGGGCAAGTACAGATGGGGAACAAGATGGATCAGGTTAGGGGAGGATGGAGGGAAAGAGTACTGGAACTGAGGTTAAATTCGGGAAGGAGGTAGAAAGCTAGTACAATGGCAATTCCCAGGAATCTCTTAGGGTGACCCTAGCCAAGACTCCTAGTAACAGAGGGTATGGAACCTGAACCAGCCGTCTCCTATAACCAGACAAGACTTTCAGTAGAGGGATTGGGACATCAATCAACCCACAAAACCTTTGACCTACAATTTGTCTTGCCAGCATGATGTGCTGGGGTAAGGGTGGCACAGAAATTGTGGGAGTGACCAACCAACGATTGGCCCAGCTTGAGACCCATGCCGTGGGAAGGAGCCCATCTTTGACATTGCCTGGAGAACCAGAGGCCAGAGGCCAGAGGCCAGATGGCCCAGAGATGTAGGATAGAACCAAGCACAGATAATACTCTGCCATACTTATAGACAGGAGCCTAGCTCAATCACCATGAGAGAGGCTCCATCCAGTAATTGATGGAAACAGATGCAAAGACCCACAGCCAAACATTAGGTGGAACTCAGTGAGTCTTGTGGAAGTAAGGGAGGAAGGATCCAGAAGGATCAAGGACACAAGAAAACCCACAGAATCAACAAAACTGGGCTCACTGAGACTGAACTGACCATCAGGGTGCTTGCATGGGTTTAACCTAGCCCCTCTGCATACATGTTATACATGTGTACCTTGTTGCATATCTTGTTGGTCTTGTGGTACTCCTAACAGAGGGGGTGGGGGCTATTTCTATTCTTTTGCCTGCTTTTTCCTCCTACTTTGTTGCCTCGTCCAGCCTCAATATCCAAGGTGAGGGTGCCTAGTCTTATTGCAACTTGATATGCCACGTTTGGTTGATATCCCTGGGAGGCCTGCTCTTTTCTGAAGGGAAACAGGAGGACTGGATGGGGAGGGGCAAGGGGAGAGGGACTGGGAGGAGTGGAAACTTTGGTCAAGATGTAATATATGAAAGAAAGAATTAAAAAATACAATTGCCTTGGTCATGGTGTCTCTTCACAGCAATAGAACAGTGACTAAGACAGAAACGGATTGCCATCTTGAGTACTGGGCAAGAATTTATATAGGGATTGCTAAAGGGAGAGAATTCATATGCTAGAATAAAGGAACAGAGCCCACCCCAGTAGGGGCATTTTTTTTTTTTAATTTCTTGGCTGCCGGGAGGTAAGCAGGTTTCTTCTGCCATTCCTTCCTGTTAGGACACCTTGGTGTTGTGTGACTCTTCCCAGAGAAGTGAAACTAAGTGCTTGTTCACCCCAGACAGGGCACTGACAACAGATCAAAGAAACGATTGTGCCAAAGTCCAGCTTGGTGAACCAATCAGTACACTGTGTTTACTTACAGATGCTTGGGTGAGGAGGGGTCACTTAGAAAAGTGTGGGTCACCCCAAGTAGCTGCATTCTCAGAACACCCCACTCCAACAGGAGTAACAGTCTCCCGAGAGCTGCATAGACTCCTCTCTATGTACTGGCCCAGAATTCCATAGAGCTGGGGCTGGAGAGCACAGGAAGGGGTGACTGTTACTCCAGGTGACAGTTTAATGACCCCCTCCTCACCTTCTCTTTCTTAGATCACCAACAAACCCAATCTTGCTGAGTGTCTCCTATGGGTAATCACAACTGCTCTCTCTAAGACAGTAATGACTATGTTGATTGAGCCTGTTCCACACATTTGGTAAGAAGCTTGAAGAAAGAAACAAAGGATAAGCAACATTTGCCTCTTGGTGGAGTTTCTATGTGCTGGTGGGTCTGGGATTGGCTAAGACAGTCATTAAATGTGGACCTATAAGAAGGAAGTGAGTCTCTGGGAGTGTCTGGATTTTTGAAACACCATGGAATGTGGATGGAACTGCTTCCCACCCATTTACCACGACTTTCACTGACTGCTCAATTTTGAACAGACCAGAGTAAGACAGATCTGGAAGTGCAAGTCATTAGCTGATTTTCATGTGAATCTCTTACTGTCCCAGCTCCACTTGTTGGAAATATGATCCTCCCTCTACCTGATCCTGCCTCTACTTGTTCCTCGGAGCTGGTCCAGTTTACTTCTAGACTCTGCTCACCTACTGTGAAGCAAACTTTGTTGTGGCCTGCGATTCACAGGCCGAACCTTGACCTTCCGATATGATAGTGCAGAGCATGCCAGTACACCCTTCCCTGTCTGTTCCTTCTACTTCGTGTCTTCATGTATGCATAGTGCTTCTTGTGAGTATGACGCCTTGGCTCTGGCTTTCGGACAGTTTCTACTTTTTAATCGAGGAGTTCGTATCTTGGACACAGCATGAAGACTGGTTTGGTTGGACTTAATGTCTACCAGCTTGCTCTTGACTTTCTATTTTTCTCCAGTTTCTTCCCGGTCCTTTTTCAGACTGAGTGGGTTTTGTTTCATCCCGCCTTTCCCCGGCTGTCTCCTTGGTAGGTTATTCTGTCTGCTGCTTCAGTGTGTGCACATGCTTTATATCACAATGTCTGCTTCCGAGACCACGTGCTTTAGCTTAGCGTGAACACTTGACCAGGGTTCGTCCCCTTTGGTTTTTGTGCCGTCAGCACCAGATATTTTGCTGTACATGAAATGATCTGCAGAATACATTGCCCTGCTTGTAGATGACTATCCTTTACAAGACATTTAGACGGTGAAGAAAAGTTTTCCTGCTATCTCCATAAGTACATTTTTATTTTTCCTTGTTATAAACCCAGATTTCCAAATGCTCTCATCTGTCTTATGCTTGAAGGACTTGCTCCCTGTTGGGGAACTGCTGGGCATGAGTTGTTTGCTTAGCTTCCTGAGTCTGGAAGCCCAATTCTCTGAGTTGTAAGCTGGTTTTGCCGTAGAGCCTGACCAACCAGCAGTTTCTCTCCATTCCATGTTTTGCAGATGTCTCTTGGTCTCTAGCTCTTGTTTGCACCTTGGAAAGGTGTCCTCTTCTGGCTGAATTTTCTGTATTGTTCCTTTGGTGTTAATTTCGAACATTGCTTTCGCCTGGGGGGAGCTACCTTCATGTTCTTATTGTCTTCTCATATGATAGTTTAGAGTTTGCATCACATAGATTGTAAATATGACTTCCTGGACGGTTTTTTTTGCTCCCTTCTTCTCTGGGGACCTGCTGGCATATAAGTTCAGTGGTATGAATCTCACAGATAGAATAACTCTGTTTTGTTCATTGTTTGTTGTTTTTGTTTTCTTATTTCATTTCTTTTGATATGATATTTATTTTTTTACTTTTTAAAAAATTAATTATTTTATTTGTTTACATCCCAAATGGTGCTCCCCCTCCTGGTCCCTTCCCTCATTCTCCCTCCCCTTTTCCTCTGAGAGGATTGGATCTCCCCTGCCCCCAATATTCCCACACCCTGCACATCAAGATTCTGTCAGACTAGGCAATCCTCTCTCATTGAGGCCAGACAGGGCAGCCTTGAAGACTGAGCTACCTGTCTGCTACATATGCACCAGAGAGCCTCATGCCAGCCCGTATACATTCTTTGGTTGGTGGCCCAGATTCTGAGAGCTACCAGGGGTCCAGGTTTGTAAGCTCTGTTGGTCTTCCTGTGGAGATCTCATCTCCTTCTGGGCCTTCAATCCTTCTCCTATCTCTTCCATAAGCATACCCAACCTCTGTCTAATGTTTGGCTGTGGGTATCTGCTTCTGTTTCTGTCCACTGGAAGGTAGAGCCTCTCAGAGGACAGTTATGCTAGGCTCCTGTCAGCAAGCCTAATAGAGTGTCATTAATAATGTCATGGATTGATGTTTGCCCACAGGATGGGGTTCGAGTTGGGCCAGATATTGATTGCATTTCTTTTGGTCTCTGCTTCACCCCTGCATTTCTTTTCGATGGGACAAATTTGGAGTTAAAAGTTTAATGTATGGGTTGGTGTCCCTGTCCTTCCGCTGGGGTTCCTGTCTGGCTTACAGGAGGTAGCCTCTTGAGGTTCCATGCCCCTACTGTTAGACATCTAGGCTACTGGCTACCCACATTGATTCCTGGGAGTCTCCCCTGTCCAGGTCTCTGGGAATTCCTAGGGATCCCCTCCCCCAGACAGCACAGATTTCCATTTGTTCTCCCGATCCTTTGGGCCTCTCTCCTGTTTCTCCCCACACCTGATCCTGCCTCCTCATTCCCCTCCCCACAGTTCCCTCCCTCCATCTGCCTCCTATGACTATTTTGTTCCCCCTTCTAAGTGAGATTCAAGTATCCTTGCTTGGGCCTTCCTTCCTATTTTAACTTCTTTGGGTCTGTGGGGTGTATCATGGGTATCCTGTACTTTATGACTAATATCCACTTGTGGGTACATAGCATGTTTGTCCTTTTGGGTCTGGTTTACCACACTCGGGTGACATTTTCTAGTTGCATCCATTTGTCTGCAAAATTCAGGTAGTCCTTGTTTTTAATAGCTGTGTAGTATTCCATGGTGTAAATGGACCTCATTTTCTGTATCTATTCTTTAGTTGAGGGGCATCTGGATTGTTTCTAGTTTCTCACTATTATAAATAAAGCTGCTGTGAACATAGTGGAGCATGTGTCCTTGGGGCTATGGTGGAGCATCTTTTGGGTATATGCCCAGGACTGGTATATCTGGGTCTTCAGGTAGAACTATTTCTAATTTTCTGAGAAACCACTAGATTGATTTCTGGAGTGGTTATACAAGTGGTTTGATTCTTACCAGCAATAGAGGAGTGTTCCCTTGCTCTACATCCTCACCAGCATGTCCCGTCACTTGAGGTTTATTTTTTTTTTATTTTATTTTATTTTTTTTATCTTAGCCGTTCTGACTGGTGTAAGGTGGAATCTCAGGATAGTTTGGGTTTGCATTTTCCTGATGACTAAGAGTGTTGAGCATTTCTTTAAGTGCTTCTTGGCCATTTGAGATTCCTCTGTTGAAAATTCTCTGTTTAGTTCCTATGTCCCATTTTTTATTGGGTTATTTGGTTTGTTAGAATTCAACTTCTTAAGTTCTTTATATATTTTGGATGTCAGCCCTCTCTTGGATGTAGGGTTAGTGAAGATCTTTTCCCAATCTATAGGCTGCCATTTTGTTCTGTTGACAGTGTCCTTTTCCTTACAGAAGCTTTTTAGTTTCATGAGGCCTCATTTATTGTTGATCCTAGTACCTGAGCTATTGATGCTCTGTTAAGTAAATTATCTCCTGTGCTAATATGTTTGAGGTTATTTCCCACTTTCTCTTCTATTAAGTTTAGTGTATCCAGTTTTATGTTGAGGTCCTTGATCCATTGACTTGAGTTTTGTGCAGGGTGATAAATATGGATTTATTTATATTCTTCTACATGCAGACATCCAGTTAGACCAGCACTGTTGAAGGTGCTTTCAATTTTTCCATTATGTGGTTTTGTTTTCTTTGTCAAAAATCAAGTGTCGAAGTGTGTGGGTTTATTTCTGGATTTTCAATTCTATTCCATTGATCCACCTGTCTGTTTCTGTACAAGTACCATGCAGTTTTACCACTATTGCTCTGTAGTACAGCTTGAAGTCTGGGATGGTGATTTCCCCAGAAGTTCTTTTATTGTTCAGGATTGTTTTAGCTGTCCTGGGCTTTTTGTTTTTCCATATGAAGTTGAGAACTGCCCTCTTGAGGTCTGTGAAGAATTGTGTTGGAATTTCGATGGGAATTGCATTAAATCTGTAGATTGCTTTGGTAAGATGGCCATTTTTACTGTGTTAATCTTATCAACCATGGGCATGGGATTTTTATATCTTCTGATATCTTCTTTGATTTCTTTCTTCAGAGTCTTGAAGCTCTTGTCATATAGATCTTTTACTTGCTTGCTTAGAGTTACACCTAGATATTTTATGTTATTTGTGGCTATTGTGAAGGATGCTGTTTCTCTAATTTCTTTTTCTGCTTGTTTATTCTTTGTATAAAAGGGGGGCACTACTGATTTCATTGAGTTAATTTTATATCCAGCCACTTTGTTGAAGTTGTTTATCAGCTACCAGTTTACCAGGAGTTCTCTGGTAGAATTTTGGGGGATCGCCTATGTATGCTATCATGAGTAGTGATACCTTGACTTCTTTCTTCCCATTTTGTATTTCCTCAATCTCTTTTGTTGCCTTATTGCTCTTCAATAACTATCAATCTAAATAGTCAATCTAAATAGAGGGAGTGTGGGCAGCCTTGTCTCATATCTGATTTTAATGGGGCTTCTTTAAGTTTCTTTCCATTTAGTTTGACATTGGCTATTGGCTTGCTGTATATTGCTTTTATTGCATTTAGTTATATGTCTTGTATCTCTGATCTCGCCAGGAGTTTTAACGTGAAGCAGCGTTGGATTTTGTCAGAGGCTTCTTCAGCATCTAATGAGATGACCATGTGATTTTTTTCTTTCAATTTGTTAGTATAGTGGATTATGTTGATGTATTTTCATATATCGAACCATCCACATCCCTGGGATGAAGTCTACTTTATCGTGGTGGATGAGGTTTTTGATGTGTTACTGGATTTGGTTTGCAAGAATTTTATTGAGCGGGCTGGAGAGATGGCTCAGTGGTTAAGAGCACTGACTGCACTTCCAGAGGCCCTGAGTTCAAATCCCAGCAACCACATGGTGGCTCACAACCATCTGTAATGAGGTCTGATGCCCTCTTCTGGTGTGTCTGAAGACAGCTACAGTGTATTCATATGTAATAAATAAATTAATCTTTAAAAAAAAAGAATTTTATTGAGCATTTTTGCATCAATGTTCACAAGTGAAATTGGCCTTAAGTTGTAATCCCATATCTCTATGGAAATAGAAGCAGTCATTAAAAGACTCCCAACAACAACAACAACAACAAAAAAGCTCAGGGCCAGATAGTTTTAGTGCAGAATTGTACCAGACCTTCAAAGGAGAGCTAATGCCAATACTCCTCTAACTATTCCACAAAATAGAAAAAGAAGGAGTACTATCTAATTCATTCTATGATGACATAGTTACCCTGACACCTAAATCACACAAAGACTTCTAATTTGACTCTTTTTTCAAAATATTAATCCGCCCTCATTCCTAAGCAGTGCATTTTGAGTCTAAGGACTTAGGTCTGTGTCTTTTACACCTTCCACATGTCTCCTAAGCAAACAATCTCTCTCTAGCTTGTTTTCTGTATGGTAAAATGCAATTGTGATGACTGTCAAGCAGTCTGCTTCTTCTAACACCTGAGTAAGTTCTGGGTCTGTTTCTATTGGTTACAGGTTCCAGTTTCCTACCTCTTTGGGATCCAGCACAAGACACTGTAGATTCACCCTGTTACATACGGGTGATGGCTACATTCTCACCAAAGTCTGGAGCTTATCCTTGGCATCCAGAACTTGTTCATCTTTCATATCATACTTTTTAGAGTTTGTTTATTATGACCCAAAGAGTGCTTATGTCAAGGCTGACATTTCATCACTGGGATGGGAAAACCACCAGAGTTCTCCTGACGTCCCTATGACCTGGGCTTCCTTCTGCAGAGGCAGGTTGAGCCTCTGTTCTTTCTGACCTGAAGCAATTTTTTGTAGCTTAGGAATAAGCCAGCGCCCAACCGGCTTTCACAAAACTGGACTAATAGGCACTGCTCACTATTCTAGGCTCGTCTCATATTTTTTTTTAGTGCACATAGCTTGCATCCCTTGCTGCTCAGTGAGTTTCTGAGCTCAGTTCTGTTTGTGGGCAGCTTCATGTAGATGAGAGATATACTCACCTTGACCCAACTACCTTGGAACTTATTGAAATCAACTCTAGAGCAAAGCACATGCTCTATGCTGCTCCACTACTTTGATAGAGAGGGTCACTTAGATTCTTACATAATTACATTCCTTTCCTGGAAGGGATCAATTTCTGAAGAATTGCTTCAATCATGTTCACCAATATGTTGCCTCTAGACTGCTTGGTGCTGCTTAGCTGACTCTGAGTTACCAGGTACACAGTCTCGAGGACTTCTGTATCTTATGGAAGGAAATGTTATTCTCATGAAATGTCTTTCTTTGAGCTGAAAGTTCTTGTCTCAAACTCCACTAGCACAACACTTCTTTACAACCTGCCCTATTTTTGGTCACATTAGCCTGAAGTGCTGTATCTCCATTCTCATCTCATCAGCCTGCAGTGCTGCGTCTCCATCCTTTTACCTTCAGTCTATGCTTGCCCTGTGTATCCTCAGCTATTTTCCTTGTCGTTCAGCCTAACAATTGCCATTGGGAGTTTTAGTCTGAGTTTAATGGAAAAACTACCATGATGAAGTTTAAATTTACCACCTGGCTGTATTACATTTGTTTTACCTTCCTTCTCAGTCCTCCTCCTGTCCTGCCTCGTTTGGATAAAACTCATGTTTATAGTAACTATGGTCTTGTTTCCTTTGGAAGGCTTGCTGTATACGTTTCTTTTTCTTTCCTTCTTTTGCTGCTGTTGGTTTTTTTGTTCGTTTTGAGACAGAACTTTTGCACATAGACCTGGCTATCCTGAAATTCACTCTGTAGATCAAGTTGACCTTGAGTACAGAGACCTGCCTGTCTCTGTGTCCTAAGTGCTAGGATTACTGGTATATGTCACCACTCCTGGCTCTGATACACTTTTCAACTGTGTACCTTCGGATAATACCTAGCCTTTGAGCGTGGTCTTCTTGTATTTTTGTGATTACTGTTGGCAACGATGAGTTGGTTCAGCATTTGCTTACTAAATATGTCTTTATTTGCTTGACTTTAGAAAGATTTTTTAAAGTACATAATTGCAGGCTGGCATTTTTCATCTTTAGTTTTGAGGATGTCACCAGCCTCTAGCTAGCTTAGAGGCCACTGAGTAATTGGTGGCGGCCATCAAGGTGCAGACAACTGTCAGTCAGCAGTCACCGAGAACTTGGCTGCTACTGAGAAGTTGGCAGTCACTAAGAAGGTTCTGGTCCTTGAGAAATTGTCACAGAGTTTGGCTGTCATCGTTGAAAACTTGGCTGTTAGTCACTGAGAATTTGGTTCTCATTGAAAAGTAGACTACTGTTGAGAAGTCAGCTGTCATTCCTTGAGGAGTTGGCTGACACTGGGAGGAAAGCTGTCCATCACTAACCAGTGGGCACTCAACAGTCACCGGGGCAGGCTTTGTACCCTAGAAGCACACACAGGCACACACACTTCTTCCAGATGCTTTTACAGTTTTTATTACATTTGTGTGTGTGTGTGTGTGTGTGTGTGTGTGTGCACTCCTGTGCCAGGCATACAAGTAGAACACTATGTGGGTGCTGGAGGTTGAGCTCAGGTCATCAGGCTTGGTGGGAAGCACCTTTTCCCAGGTCTAGCTTGCTTGGTATTTGTTCGATTTGGTGCTCACTGGCTGCTACTTTTATGTCTGCATTTATAGATTTGAGGGAAATTATGGCTATTATTTTGTCAAATATTTTGCCTCTGTTCCTGAAAGGCTATCTGACCATGTTTCTTGGGCTACTCATTTCCTTTCTCTGTATTTCTTGTCCATGCTTGCTGGTTCTGCACATTGCTAACCTCCAATTTCCTGCTTTTCCCTCAGTGCATCACCCACTAGGAACTTCTCAGGTGTGGCATGGTAAGGTGTGAGCTTGTCTCTTCCCACTAGCTGGAAAGGAGAGGTGGGGACCTAATGTGGATCAGCAGCAAAACTGGACAGCAACTATCTAGCTTGATCAAGGTTGTCCTTGAATTCCCAGACCTGAGCTGGCAACACTCTTGGGAGGGACCTGCCAGTTTCCCAGGGCAGGCTAATCTCTCTGGACCTTTCAATCATGACTGCAAAGGTCTCTTGATTGATATACACCCCAGATACAGATTTGGCCTCTGGGATTTCCTGCTAACACTGCCTGGAGTGCAGTGAGCCTCATTCATTACTGTCTATCTCCCACTCATGGCTAGAAAACATACTACACAGCAAAAGCAGCTCAGAAGGACCCAGGGCTGGGCTCTGACATTAGAGGTGGACCTGAAATTTTGGGTAACTATCCTCCATAGAGAATGATGCCTTAACTGAGAACTAGTGCACATTGCTAACCATGACTGGAAAAAGCATCTGTACCAGAAATTAGCAGTGGCTCAAGGTCCTTTCCCACTCAACTGGTACTCCTGCCTCTGGTCAGGTGAGCATTCTGTCCAGCAAGGCCAAAGGATAACTGACAAATACCAACACAGTACAGACCTCTCTTCCCTGACATCTGACAGGCATCTCTGGAGGGGACTGGCCTGTCAGCCTGGGACACAGTGACAGTAACAGTGGGCAGGGATATATGGGAGGATTTTGAGGAAAGAAAGGAAAAGGAGAAACATTGTAATTAAATTACGATCTCAGAAACAAAGAAACGGGAAGTGTTGCTCTGTTACTGACCTCTACTCTTCTCTGCCAGTATTTGTTACTGTGTAACTTGGCCTGGGCAGATTTACAGGCCCATCCAGAGATTTTGCTTCTCCTTTCATGCTGATAAATTTTGCTCTACGAGCCTCAGTACTCAAGACCAGAGGCTTCTACCTAGGACCAAAAGACATATGCTGCACCAACTCAAACAGCTGTCAGCCCTGGAGCTGCCTCTCCTGAGTCAAGGTATAAGAGAAACATGACTATATCAGATGGAATGGCTGGTTCTAAAGATGAATGGGAAGGGACTACTGTCATGAGATTGGATAGGATGGGCAGAGGGGGGAGTGATGTCACTGTCTTTGGAGCCAGTGGCTCTCCATGTGCTTCTTGTGATTAACACTGGGTCTAGGGTTCTGCCATATCTAGGATCAGGGAAGCATAAACAAGTACTGGAAGAATCTTGTAAACACATATTCCCATCATACGGTGAGACACAGAAACAGGGACAGGGCAGCCACAAGACTATGCTTGCTTGGCTGGGCATGTGCATACCTGTGTGCAAGTGAGCTTGTGTGCATGCTTATGTGTGAACTTGCACACCAGCTGGTTAAATGGTTACTCATTCTTCCCACTTCTCAGGAACCCCTATCATTTTATATGGAGAACATCGAGAGTGGTGCAGTGAACTTTGGAACTCAGTTTTTCCAGAAGAAAACATTTAGACGGGCTCTTGACCAAACTCAGCTCATCTTACGGTGGAGACAAAGCTGGTGGGATCCATCTTTTTGGGAGAAGGTACAACCTAGTGTTTATGACTTCAGCACCATGTAAGAGGACGCACAGGGATGTAACCTACACTCTGTGTGTATGTGTGGGCTCCAAGTGCTAGAGACTGACCCTTCCTACCCTGGTTTCATACGGAATCTCCAGGACAGGCAGCTATCTGAAAGACCTCTGGAGCGGCTTCTTATAGGCTGGTTCCAAATCTAGTATGGCAGAATTGGATGATCAGAGCAGCAGAGACAAGCACAGGGCCCCAACATTTGAGCCTGTTGCTCACCTGGTTACTCTGCTGCATGTGTGTGCCCAGTCTGTGCTTGGGGCTCTAATATCTCCTGTGACCAAATGATCACAGATCAGCTTTGCATGAAAGGAATGCAACTCATGTCTTGGTTAGAACCTTTAAAAATTTGTAAATAAGCCAGGTACGCACACCTTAAATCTCAGTACTTGGAGGCAGAGAAGACAGATCTCTGAGTTTGAGATTAGCTTAGTCCAGCACTTGGGAGGCAGAGGCAGGTGGATTTCTGAGTTTGAGGCCAGCCTGGTCTACAGAGTGAGTTCCAGGACAGCCAAGGCTACACAGAGAAACCCTGTCTCAAAAACACAAAACAAAACAAAACAAAAAAAAACCCAAAAAACCAAAAAAACAAAAAAAAAGATTAGCTTAGTCTATATAGTGAGTTCTAAGCTAGTCAGAGCTGTGAAACCAAGTATTAAAATAAGTAAAAATAAATTTTAAAAAATCTTAAATTTAGTTTTGGAGTTGATCTTCATTTAAAAAATGACAAGTTCATAAAAAAGCACAGAGGAGAGGGATGGAGATTCAGCAATAAAGAACACTTGATGTTATTCTGTAAGACCCAAGTTTGATTCCCAACACACCCGAATGGGCAGCTCACAACCACCTGTGACTTCAGCTGTAGGTATCTGACACCTTTGATCTGACCTTTGAGGGCACCTGCATCCATGTACACATATGCATAATTAAAGCTGATAAAAAAATAAATCTTAAAACACATGGTGTAAAGAAAAACTTCCTGAAACAGTATTAGAACATATTTTCTTACTAAATGGGGCCTAACCACATGTACCACTGTTCTGGTGAACATCAGTGATCTTGAAGCTAGTTGCTATAGTATCCTGATTTTCATATACGCTCTGTGTGTGTGTGTGTGTGTGTGTGTGTGTGTGTGTGTGTGTGTACCTGGGACTACCTCACTTCTTGCTCCTCAGGCACTATCCAGCCTGTGTTTTGAGACCGAATCTCTCCCCGACTTGGAATTGAACAACCAGGCTAGGCTGGCTGCCAGCGAGTCCCAGAGATCCCTCAGTGTCTCCCCAACACTGGGTTACAGCTCAGTTCACCTAACTGCATTTTTATTTTTGTGGGTTCCGGAGACTGACTCTGGTCCGCAGGCTTCTACAGCAAGAATTTAACCACCGGGCTCTCTCCTCAGTCCTCTTCATACCTTTTGGAGGGTGTAATCCTTCACCTGTTTTATTTCTCCATCTCTTATATAGGTTTCAAAGGATGGATCTGCTAACAAATGTGTCTAAGAGTTATGTAGGCATCACACAGGAAAACTATAGAACCTGCTGACCGATGCAAGGAGCCACTGACCAGATGCAAGGAGCCGTGGCGTGTCCCGTGAGTGACAGCAAAGTTCCAGATGCCAACATTACCAAGAGGGCTTCCCCACACAGCTGTTTTGCCTTGCAAGCCTAAAGGATGAACTCATCTCCATGGACTTTCCTACCAGGCTAAGAAACATCTGCTATCCTTCTACTAAGTGAGGCATTTAACAAAATACACTCGAGCCTGCAAAACTTTACGTTGTGTTGTGTTTATTCCACTGAAAACCCGAAGCCCGCACCCCAAAGGAGATGGCAGGCAGGGCGGGCACTGCCCCTTCCCCTGCCCGCTATGTACATTCACAGTTCTGATGCGTGGACTGAGGTTACTAGCGAGAGTCATCAGGAGGATGAACATCCGTCCCAGGTCTGCTCAGGATTCCTTCAACATGACCAGTGGCATTCCTCAGGAATCCGTCACTTGCAGATGGCAGGGCAGAGAGCCCCAGCCTCGGACATCTTAGTTCATCAGCCTCCTTCATTGGCCTTTTAGTGGCTTTTCTCTCGGCTGAGAATTTGTATTCTACAGTTACAAAACCAACCCGTTAGCTACAAAGGCTGTGTTCACATTTCATTCATACCTAACCAGCTGAGAGCTCAGAAATCAATCTCCCTGCCCATCCCACGGCAGTGTGACGCTGTGTGACTGAGGTCGACAGGTTTTGTTTATGTATTTTTCTTAGGGGGAAAAGCACACACTAACACTCCCTCTGAGAAACTCAAAAAACACTTTTTCCTGTATTTACTGGCCTGGTGGTCATTTCCTATAGCAACGCCCCAAATGAAAAAAAAATCTAATTTAGGAGGAAAAAAAACCAGGATTCCAAAGCTTTGGAAACCAGCTAAACCTATAGTCACTGTGCTTTACGGATAAATCTGTCATAAAAAAAAGATGAAACCAGGTATTGCCAAAGGAGTCAGCCTGGACCCTGTTCCTTCCTGACTTCACGAAGGGCCAAGCACAGCAAACTCTGTGGCCTGTCCCCTGCAGCTGTCACCCCCAGAGAGTAAAGCCACCTACGCTCGGACAGTGGCTGCTTTTCCTAAGTCACCATGGTAACTGGTGTAAAGAGAGGATGATGGGCTTTGGGCAGGACCTTCTGGCCACCTCAGTATGTCTGCTCAGAGAGCTAAAAATCAGCACAGAAGATAAGGAGACGCTTTCCAGTTCTTTCCCTCTGGCTGACTCTTTGCCCACATTCAATGCTTTTACTAGTTACATGAAGTAGACTTTGTCATATTGAAACTGAAATACCAAAATGGTAATGTTTATAAAAAAGATGGAGATTCAAGAAGGCTTAAGGAAAGCAGAAAAGGATCCTGGGGAAGTCTGGCTAAATGTCCCAGACCTGAATGGGAGGAGGGCAGACAGGCCCTGTATGATGCAGCCACCAGGACACCTCAGAGTCTATCAAAAGCAAGCCTGGAAATAAATATCCTTACGCTAATGTGAAAAATGAAGTAGAAAACCAATTTTCTTTCTTTCTTTTTTTAAAAAAATGTTGAATGTTTTCAAAGTATCTAAGTGAGGTTTATAAAAGTGTCACGAGCTCTTGTACAAACACAGACACACTTAGAATCCGATGATGCCCCGTCACGTGAGCCAGAGACGCCAGAGGCACTAAATTAGGACAAGGTGACTGTTCCAGGGTAGGTATGTGCAGCGTGCGCACAGAGGTCCCGCACTGTGCACACTGCACAGACAAAGAGGGAAAAGACCAATACAAACTCAAGACCAGCATACTCTAGGTAAGGACACAGCCATACCTGTGCCCACTCAACCTGTGGAGTCCTGCCCCACAGGGAGGCCCCGAGCACCCACCTGCCTGCCTGCCTGCCTGCAATGGGCAGGTGGGACACACACATACAGCTTCCCTGCAAATGCCCAGCTGGGCCCTGAGACAGACTTTACAGAAAACAAATAACATCACAAGTCTTTTGGACCTCAGGTCTGCAGACATACAGAGATGGCGTGAGGAGACAGGGAAACATAGACAGCGGAACACACACGAACAGGCTCCAGGCCACTGGAGGCAGGTGGTGATGCGGGAGGGGGCCTCATCCCTCCTCCGGAATCTTCCATTCTAGTCTGCTTTCTTACAAAAATTCTTTCTCCCAAAGTCTGAGTTCTCAGGGCTGAAGTCAATGCAGAAGCCATTGGGAGTTGGTGCTGGGGGTGTCTGTGCACAGCTGTCAAAATGTGTCTGGTCAGGGTATAAGTAGTCCTCTGCGAAGTCAGGGTACATTTCCGCAAACCCACAGAAGTCATCTGCAAAGACAAGGAAGCTGATTATTGGGACGAAGAGAACCCCATTACCGTGCACTAGTCAGAGACCCCCCACCACTAGAAAGGTGAATTTTTCAGGAAAAGTCATCACCCCAATGCTGGTGCAGTAACCAGATATTCCTCAGGCCAGGGCCCAAGTATAGGGTTCTGGTGCTAAAAAGACTTCAGGAGAGCAGCTCCAATGGAGCTGGGGTGGGTGTCCTCCCCACAGGGTACCCAGGTCAGAAGCTCCTGCAGCTTCTTCAAGTGATCCAGTGCTATGTGAGGGGAGGGGGTAGCTTGGTGTGTGCAGATGGGGTAGGGGCTCCATTCATGTCCTCTGGCCTCCCAGGCTGGAGTGTCCACTATATCCTACCTCTGTTTCACTTACCAAATGTGATTCTTCCCTTCTCTTCCTGGTCTATAGCCTGGAACAAGTCAGTCACTGTTAATTCTGATACACCTAGTGCTGTCTTGAGGATGCAGGACAGGTTGGCTTCATCTATGCTGCCATCCTCAGGAGATCCATACATCTGCAAGGGACAGTGAAGAGTTACACTGGGGACACTCCTTCTGGTGTTGGCCATGCCTGGTATGTTTTCCCCAGTGCTCCTGACCCCACCTTGTCCAAACAGCTGGCACCCTGGAGCTAGTGGTACCTACAAGCAGATGTTAAGGTCCTGCCTGGGCAGTTAGTTGTGCCTCTGCCTCTACTGACCTCTGCAGGTTCCTTATGGACATTGCACAAACATGTCTTGGTTGAGACTCAGATGCTATAACTGTGGGAGCAAAGTAACATGCAGAGGGAGACGGAACAGAGACTCAGCTCGAGCAGGAAGTACCAGAAGGGCTCAATGTGTCAGAGCAAACCTGGGGCTACAGGGCTCTTGCAACAAGCAAGAACCAGGAAAGCAGAACAGTGTGCCTCTGGTGCCACCTCGTGGTCAATGGATAAACTGCAGAATCATTTGGTGATCAAGCCTGCAATGCACTGGGGTTCTGAGGCTGTGGTTCTGAAGAAGGTAAGGACTAAGTCTACATTTCTAATCAGAAATCTTCATTGTATGAGAAAATGGACAATAGGGGTCACAGAAGACATACATACTGGCCTGTGAGTTTCTCTTCCCATTTACCCAGGCCATTAGTTGTCCCTAAAGTCCCTATGTAAAACTTTTCTACAGGAGTGATACTAACAAGAGACCTCAAACATGTATTAAATTTCACCTCCAGGAGTACCTAAGAGTACCCATCTCTGGGTCCTATTCGAAGCCACAAAGCTGTTTTACATTTTGTGTGAGGATCCATACAGTCACACAGTACTGCAGTGTTGCACAGGGAACCTAATAAACTCATTTACATTGCCAAGCTGGACTTGCAGGACTCTTTCATTGGTTTGCTTATGCTCTTAGACTGGGTGAAGAGATGTATCATTCTAGGAAGTCCTGGAATGCCCAGCCTTGTTACAGAACACTCTACCTGTCCCTGCCACTACTTGTCTAATGTTCCCAGGGCTATTATGTCCTGGGGACAGCTGATAAGGGTACATGCAGGTGAGGCACTTCAGAAGTCAGAGGGGTAACATCTGGCCCAAGGAGTGAGGTATAGTGGGACATGGCTATCTGTGGGAGATGTCCCCTGTCCTATCACAGTGAGGATATAGCCCCAGCATGACCACCAGGATGATGGGCTGCCTGCCGCACTTGCTCTTCCAGGCAGCTGTGAGAGGCTTGGACCATGTTCTACTGTTTGGATAGCCAATGAACCTGAGTGCTGGTTGACACCATCATACTCCACTGATACAACAGATTCTATTTGATGGACTTTATGGTCCAAGTGGGATTGAGCCATCAGAACAGAACAGAGTGCAGATACAGGAGGGTCAGGATTCCTCAACCAGCCATCAAGTGTTGACACCATAGTATTCTCCTGGAGTGACCCACATAAGTGACCTTGGTAACTGGGGATACTTCCTAGCAGTGCTCTGGAGAGGTACACCAGGTAAGAAGAAAGCAAAGGAGCTTTTGGAGGCCATGAGAGACTAGGGGTTCCTAATACCTCTGAGAGTATCTATGAGGGTGCTCTCGGATAATCCTGACTAACAAGGAAAGATGTACTCTGAATATGGTGGTGGCATCCCATGAGCTGTGGTCAGCTGAGTACCAGCATCCCTCTAGTTCTGGTTTCTGGTCGTGGCTGCCTCACACTCCTGTGGCCCTGCTTTCTCTGCCATATTGGACAGGAGTCCCTTAAACTATAAACCAAAAACCCTTCATTTCTTAAGTGGCTTAAGATTTATTTATGTGTATGTGCTGTATGTATGTATGTATGTATGTGCACCATGAACAAGCAGATGCCCACAGAGCCCAGAAGAGGGAATCATGGTGTAGGTGTAAGCCATCTGACATGGGTGTTGGGAACTGAACTCAGGTCTCTGTACAAGAGCAGCAAGTGCTCTTAACTGTTGAGCCATCTCTCCTGTCCCTCAAGTGACTTCTTGTTAGGTATTTGGTTACAAAAATAGCAAAGGTAATTGATAAAGAAAATTACAAGTGGAGGGCCCTGCTGGGCATAGGAAGAAGAAGAGAACCTTGACCTCATGAAGGCTGGATGCCCCAGGAGGTGAGAATTTTGAGGGTGGGGAGGTGGGAGTGGGGGGGTGTAGATAGAGGTTACATCCACAGAGAAGAAGGAGGAGGGGCGAGGGGATTGGGGGTTCTGAGGGGGTGGTGGGGGATGGGGTAAGGGGACAACATAGGAAATGTAAATAAATCATCCAATAAAAAAAAAAAGAAAGAAAATTACAAACAGTTTGTCTTAGTTAAGGTTTTACTGCTGTGAACAGACACTATGACCAAGGCAACTCTCATAAGGACAACATTTAATTGGGGCTAGCTTACAGGAATAGAGGTTCAGTCCATTATCATCATGGTAGCATCCAGGCAGGCATGGTGCAGGAGGAACTCAGAGTTCTACATCCTCATCTGAAGGCTGCTAGCAGAATTCTGGCTTCCAGGCAGCTAGGATGAGGGTCTTAAAGCCTACACCCACACTGACACACCTATTCCAACAAGGCTACACCTTCTAATAGTGCCACTCTTTGAGCCGAGCATATACAAACCATCACACAGTTCTTAAGCCTTTGGAACGTTTAAGGGGGAGATTTTGAAGTTTGGAGATGCAGGGTAGGAAACACTCTGGGCATGTCTGTAATGGTGTGTCTAGAGAGGTTAACCTAGGGAGATACATTTTGAATGGAAATACACTTTGAATGACATAGTAACATCCCATAGGTTGGGGTTCCAGACTGAATTAAAGGCGGGGGTCAGGGGGAGGCAAGAAGCCAGCTGAACACTGGCGTTCGTCTCTTGCTTTCTTCCTCTAATGCAACAGAAGCAAACTACTTTACAACCTAGCCTTAATGACTTACCCACTACAGCTGTCACTTCCTCAAACCACGGCCCCCTAAACCTTCCCTCCTTTAAGATGCTTCTGCCAGGTGTCTGTCACAGTGATAATAAGATTAACTAACAGATACACAAGTCCCTCTCAAGGAATCCACTTACCTTGAATGCCAGCTGGATAGTAGCCAAGGTCTGGGATGGCCTGCACACCACAGACAAGGCGACCACATATTCACGAAGGTCTATCTCACCACTACCGCTCTGCAAAAGAGACACACATTCAGATGACGGCTTGGTGGCCTCCATGTCACAGGGGACCTCTAGCTAACTGGCTCATCCCAGGCTGACTTGGTAATATCTACATATATAAAACTCTGATTCCCAGATATACTTGCTTGAACCCCATTCAATTCTCAAACATGAAGCTTTGCTAGAAAGCAAATCAAAGCCTGCACTTGGAGAACAGGCTGGCCGGCATCTTTGTGGGATCCAATCCACTGAGAATGGCTTACACATTCATAAGCCAGAGGTTTTGCCCTGAGCTCCCCAGTGGACTCACCTCGTCAAAAAGTGAGAACATGTCCTCTAGTGCGTCTGAGACAGGAACTTCTAAGTAGGCTGCAAACTCTGGAAGCCCGATCTTCTCTCCTCTCTTCATCCTGGCACTCTCTGAATATTTGTCTAGATCTTTTTCAAGATTTTCTGGTTTCAGTCTAAATAAAAAAATGAGGGAAAAGTTTATTGATAAAACCACAGCATAGAAACTAAGACGGGAGACTTACTTTGAGGTTTGGGGACTCATCAAAATATTTTAAAAGTTTCTTAACAAGCAGAAAGTTACGTTTCTGAGCTTGGCACATCCTCAGTTTACAAGATGCTAGGCTTCTGACTTCATGTCTGTCTGCCCCCCTGGGTTATGTTCCTAGGACAATGTACAAGGGCAATACCCATACACACAGGTAGTGTCCAACAAGAATGTTTTTAAGGTCCTTCAATGTGGCCTGTTGATGACACCTAAAACCCAACATAAACAGAGGAAGAATTTCCTAACATATCTCTTGCAACTTCAGCGGGACTGGGTTCTAACAAACGCTCGAGAGCTACAGGCAACTCACCCAAGGCCCCTCACGAGTCTGGCAAACTCTAGCAGGCAGGTGTCAGCAGGCAAGCGAAGTTGTCCTTCTGCCAGAGCCAGCTGACAGTCCTCAAATGTGTAGTCGGTTACCGAGACACCCAGGGCTCTGCAAGAGAGATCCTTCCATCAACCCCACCTCTTCACTCAGCAGTAACAGTAACTACAATAGCTACAATGAAGTAAGTGTCAGAATGCAACATGGTGGACAGTCCCTGATGATCTGGGGGTGGGTCACTCACTCTGTCAGAGCAGCCCATGCCAAGAGGAAGCTGGGGGGGGGGTACACCAGAGACATTGACTACAGGATATCCTAGTACCAGATTAACATAGCCCTCCCCTCAGGGAAGGCTGCTGATCACCATCATATACCCTTGTCTAAGACCAAGATGGGTTCATCCTTCCTCCTGGAACCTAGACTGGAGCTGGTTTACCCATGTGTAGACAAGGCCTTTGCTGAGGTCACATTAAGTGCAAATATTTTAGCCATATAAAACATTATTTTAAGTTATACACTGAGAAGAGAAATTTCTATGAACATAGACAGAAGCCAAAACAAGAGTGACTGTCACTTCCTAAGAATGTGCCCTGCACAGGGTATCTGAGAATAATGGAGTTCTGCTGTGTCCCACATGCAGTGAGCACACAGGCTGGCATTGCTCAGACAACCAATGGGATGCCTGCTAAACCATGGTGAAAGCACACACTAAGCACTATCAACTCTGGTCGTCAGGTTCATCATGTGCCGTGAGCCCACCAGAGGCGAGGGCTGACATCCAGCAGAGGCTTAGGGCTATGGTAACATGGTATGTTTTCCCACGGTTAACAAGGAACCTGGGGGGGAGCTGGAAGGGAGGAGTTTTCCCAGATGCGGCCTGGATCCCAGGCATACTCCTCTGGGTCCAAGGGTATGGGCAGCTTTGCCACTATGTCATTGAAGTGGACACAGACAAGCAGGAAATGTAACTGTTCTATCCAGGAAGCTGGTCCCTCCCATGGTCTGTCAATGGAAACTTGGAGAGAATGGGCAAAAGAACCACAGAAAATCCTCAAACAGGAACTGACATCCCTGCCACTGGAATGTTCCCCAGAGCCAGCCTGAATGAGACTTTTACATGAACCCTGGAAGAGAGGAAGTAGGCTATATCCAGCAAAAGCCTTGACTGAAGGCAAGGGTGTCAGTGCTGAGTCCCCAAGGGAAGTTGAGTGCTGAGTGCTAAGTCCTTAGGGATGGTTGTACAGAATGCTCAGTCCCACAGGAGCCCCACAGCTACAGTCCGCATTTCACATGGAACATGTGTGCTCGGTGGCCATCTCAAACTTCCCTTTCTCGGCACTCAGGCTGCCCAGACCTGTGTCTACTTATTCCAGTTACCCATGCCATGAATACCAGGTGTGTCTGTAGTCTGCACAACTGCAAGGTGTGCATGCCCTATATGCAATCAGTATAGCATAGGCCCTTAGACTGACCAATGGGTCTGGAGGAGCTACTGTGTTATCCCACAGGGTCTCTGCAAGAGGCCAAGGTCTTGTCCTAAGAATTGAACTGTCTATAAAGGCTATGCCAGATTTCATGAAAAGACACCTCCCACCTCATATTAAACATTTATGGAGAAAAGCTCACTAAGCTCATTATGAAGGAAAACCCATTAAAGCTCCCCTAGGAACCTCTTTAAGAAGAATGGGCTTTCCTTTCTTTTGAGTTATTGGCCAGGGTTGTCCAAGAGACTCCCAAAATATTCTAGGCTACCACTACTGCCCTCAGTTGCCCTCAGAGGTAGAAGGAAAATCCCTATTTCTGAAGACACCAGGCACTTTCCACACAGGGCCCAGAGGCCTCCATGCTGGATCTGACCTTAAAGCCTCCTTCCTGAAGGTTAATTTTTATGGTACCAGAATACAGTATCTTGCAAGCTTCCAAAGGAGAGAAGTAACCATCAGTGCTACACAGGTGTAAGACGTAAGAACCATAACTCTGACTTGATGGCTCGGTTACCCTAAGGGTACAGTAGTGGCACACAGACCTTGGCAATAAGAAAAAGCTCTCTAATTGGATTTAACAACACCTGCTCAGTAAGAGGGAAACCATGTCTGGTACCAGAAACCCAGCCAACTACCAAGGGCTACTTAAGTCATGGATCTTAAAAGGGAGCCTGTAACTGCTACATCACTAAACTTACCACACAATCTCTAATTATGATTTAAATATTTGCCCTCATATCCATAGATAAATGTAGTTCTCACCCCTCCTCAAGGAAACTTCCCTTTGCAACAGAGACTACCATAGAAAACTACTACAACCGATCAAAACACAGAGTTGTAGAACCCAGCGTCAACTGATAAAATACTCTTGCACCTACTACTCAAGAATCATCATGGGGGCTGGAGAGATGGCTCAGTGGTTAAGAGCACTGACTGCACTTCCAGAGGTCCTGAGTTCAAATCCCAGAAACCACATGGTGGCTCACAACCATCTGTAATGAGATCTGATGCCCTCTTCTGGTGTGTCTGAAGACAGCTACAGTGTATTCATATATAATAAATAAATAAATCTTTCATCGTGGAAGAGCGGGCAGAAAGACTGTCGAGGCCAGGGGAACAGGGAGTTTTCTGTAAGGTTGTGTCTCAGAGAGGCTACACCTGTGGACTCTTACCAATATGGCTGTCTAAACATGACTTGAAGAAGGCTGGTGCCAGTAGACATGTTAGTATAGACGGGGAAAGTTCAGGAGGCCTATGTAAAGAACTGCTGGGAACTAAAGAATCCGGAGAGTGGGAGAAATAAAATTCCTAGGGATGAGCACACTGATTGCTTACCCAACACCAGTCAGCCCTGGAAACATACATACATTATAAAAACCAAACAGGTTGTATTTATGTATTTAGCAACACACACACACACACACACAGACACACACAGACACACACACACACACACACACACAGACAGACACACACACACACCCACACACACACACTTAGAGAAAAAGAGGTTGCCAGGAGGCAGGGGCAGCAGATCACTGAGTTTGAGGCCAGCGTGATCTACAGAGTGAATTCCAGGACAGCCAAGGCTACACAAAGAAACCCTGCCTTGAAAAAACTAACTTCCCCACTACTGAAAAAAAGGCTATGAACTTGAAAGAGAGCAGGGTGAACAGGCACATGGGAGAGTTTGAAGGGCCAGAAGGGAGGGGGGAAGTGATAAGTATATTATAGTCTTAAAAATTGTTTTATTGAAAATAATTTCATGCAATATATTCTGATCATGTTCTCCCCTTCCCAACCCCTCACAGATTTTCCCACTCCATACCCACCCAACTTTTATTTTCTTTCTCTCTCTTAAAAATGAACAACAACAAAAAAACAAAAACAAAAACAAAAAAACCAGAAAATGATCTTCTGGTAATAAGTCTGGTGCTGCCCAGCGATGCTGTATAAGCAAGTGACTAGAAAGCAAATGGTAACCTGTGGTTAGGAATGTGGGCTGCAGACAGCCCATAAGAGGGGCTAAAGCATGGGGTGGGGACGGGCCTGGGACAGGACATACAACACTCAAGTTCAAGGTGGATGGGAGGTTACTTTAATAGAACACTGTGTTCTCTGTACTAACTCCTTAAAATCCCTCCAAATCTGACTTAGGCAGGTGTTATAATCTTAATCAGCAATCACTTGCTGAGTTCTAAAAGATCCGATTTCTTCCTTCCACCCTCAGAGCAGATCAAGTTACAGTGGAAGACTGGGATTCGAAGGCCTTAGCCTGGCTTGAGTGTTCCCTTAGTTAGCAAGTGCTCAGAGTTGTCTGTGGTGAAGGCTGCATGAATTGCAGGGAGGAGACTGGAGCAACCCATTCCTTCTCTGGGTATATACCCTTCAAGAGGGTCAAGGGGGAAGCAGGCAAGAACCAGCTCTAAACAGTGATTACAGATCTGAGCTGGGGCTTGTTAGACATGCTCCCAGAATACTCTCTTCAGGTCTATTGTCAGGAACTGAGGGTTGGACTGTCCTCTTGTACCCACCTACCCCCAGCAGCAAGGTGGAGGAACCTCAAAGGTTCTAGCAGCTGCTGTTGGCAGAGGCTACAGTTCAGCTCCACTGTACACAGCCTCTTCAGGAGAAGCAACAAAGCTGGTCCCCTGGGGCTGTGATTTCTGCCTGGTGTGTATAAGGAATACTCAGGACCTTATTTTAAGTATATGAATAAGAGATAGGGCTCAGAAGGTGGAAGAAAGTCAGAGACAAAGGACAATTGCATGATTGTTGCCCAGACTCCAGGAACCAGAAAATGAAAACAATGCTTATGTTCTCAACTGCGCACAAGAGGCAGGTGGCAGCACAGGACACCCTAGGAGCTTAAATATAGAGATAATACACTTCTGCCAGCAGGGGGTGTGAGACTGCCAGCAAACAACACCCAGACAGAAACAGTGAAGCCTCAAAGAGGCTGTGACCTGTGACTGACATCTGCCCAGGTCAGTTCATGACCCCAAAACACATCAGGGTAACAGATTACTACGGCAGGTTTGAAACTTGCTAAATAAAGCAAAGATTAACCATCTTCTAAATGTTAAACAAGTCAAAACATCATCAGATAAAAGTAGGAGATACAAATTCAAGGGCAAGCACACAATACTGCTAGCATATGCAGAACCTGCTTGTTCACTCTTGTACAAACCCATTTCCCCAGCACCATTGGCATCTGCTCACTCACTTGGCCATGACACGCCTCACATTACTGGCATACAGGGCAGGATTCCTCTTCTCCTCCTCAGAAGGGCAATACACAGGCAGAAACTGAGGACAGAAGAACCGTGTTATCTCTCCTGAGACATGACACTGATCCCACCAGAGCCACCATAAATGGTACCTGTGTGACACCATTAAGACTAGCAGAACCCTTCCTCAGGAATAGTCCACCCATGACCATATATGTTCACATACTCATACCTACAATGTCCACACTACACATACACATTTCTAGACCCACATGCACATAATACCCATGTGCCTGTGGACACACACCTACACCTACACCCACCCACCCACACACACACACCTACCTGCAAACTTTATAGACCACCACTGCTAACCAGGAGTTCTTACTGGCCCAGGGCACAATGTTCAACTCCTAATGATATGCATGTCTCCATCTCTCCATGACAGTTTTATGTTGGGAATTATAGAGAATGGTACTTCTGAAGTCTCTACTGAAATCTGAAATCTACCTGAAATCTACCTGAAATCTACTGTATCTCTGTCATAAATCATCCTACAGCATTTAAAATGATTTAGTGGCTCATGCTGGTGCCAACTTTACCATGCACGAAAAAGCAAAAGACCATTCCTGATTTCTGTTCTTAAATGAAGATATTAGGAATACAGGAATATCCCGAAAACCTAGCAATTATGTGCACATAGGTGTTCACAGTTAACATTTTAGGAATTCCTAAAATTATAGTGGTGTTTTGTTTTGGTTTGGTTTGGTTTTTCGAGACAGGGTTTCTCTGTGTAGTCCTGGCTGTCCTGGAACTCACTCTGTAGACCAGGCTGGCTTCGAACTCAGAAATTCGCCTGCCTCTGCCTCCCAAGTGCTGGGATTAAAGGCGTGCACCACCACCGCCCGGCATTACAGTGGTCTTTCAAATTAACACTGGTAGCATATACCAGCAATGTGAAGAATGATATGTAAAGAGGGCCATTCTCAGTCTCTCTTATCTTAAAATGAGATCAGGTCTGAAATAGGCCTGCTTGAAATCACAGGGGTCCCAGCCAGTACAAGACCATGTTCCTTCTCAGACCTGATCCTGTTCGCTCCTGACAGCCAAGAGAAGAGTCATGGAAAAATTCACAGCAGTAGGACCAGCATGCTCTGGGCTGGGCTCTTTGTAGAAGTCACATTAGCTCATCTGCCCATTTTGTATTGTTCTGCAGTACTTATGGGAAGTGAACAGACAGACTGACTCAATACAGGAGTGTATATGACTCATCTACGAGGTTAGATGCAGGCCCATCAGAAGAGTTCTTTTTTTTTTTTTTTAAAAGAAAAACAAATAACAAATCTCAAATCAAAAACACCAATCCTTCTACTTAGAGAAAATTCTATAGGCCACACATATGACTATATTGAATTTAGCAAAGAGAGTGAGTTTAGTACTTAGGAACCTGCCAGGAGCTGAAAGCAAGACAGGTAGGTTTTACTCTTTGACTTACTGCTAAGCAGTAAGGTGACAGAATGAATTTAGTTATCCAAATCTACCTAAATTGGTATTAGTAATGAAGGCAAAAAGAAAGGGTCTCTCTCTCTCTCTACACACACACACACACACACACACACACACACACACTTTTTTTTTTTTTTTTTGGAGACAGGGTTTCTCTGTGTATCCTTGGCTGCCCTGGAACTAAGAGATCTACCTGCCTCTGCCTCCTGAGTACTGAGGTTAAAGGCATGTGCCATCACTGTCTCGCTGGCAAAAAGAAAATTTGCATGTGTCAATTTTATATACTCTTAGGCAACAGTCATCTAAATAAAAAATGATAGCTTCAGTTTGTTAATTTTAAAAAATCCTGTCCAGGGGCTAAAGAGATGGCTCAGCAGTTAAGAATACTTGTTGCTCTTATAGAGAACCAGGGGTTCTGTCCCTAGCATTCATTTGGCAGCTACCAACCATCTGTAAGTTTAGTTCTAGAGGATATGACACCCTCTTGACTTTTTTAGGCAATATACATACATGGTACACATACATGCAAGCAAAATACCAATAAGCACAAAATGAAAATGAACAAATCTCTAAAAAAAAAATCCCATCCAAATGTATTTAAGCCATACAAAGGGCACAAAGCCACTAAAGAAAGGTGACTAGAAAGTACTTCTAAGGACCAGACAAATGAAAAGATACTCAAGGATGCTATGTAACAGTATCTGTACAGATTAGATACTTTGTAACAATCAACACAGCTCTTGGTTTAATAGTCTTTTAACAAAGTATCAGGCCGATTCCAGTGTAACACTGTATGACTGTATCAATATGAGTCCTAGTGCAACATTATGTGACACTGTGACACTGTGTCCACACAGCTCTGGGTTAACATCGTTGTAACACTATAACACTACAGACCCCGGTGTAACACTGTATGACACTGTATTCACACAATGGGGACTGGAGGTGTTTACCCCTGTTGTAACAGACGCCAGTGTAGCACATTGTATCTAGCCATACAGACCCCAATGTAACATTGTGACACAGTATCCACACAGCTCCAAGTCTAATAATGTTCAAAAGCTGCATGATTTCAGAACCCAATAGAACCCAGTATCCCAAAACCCACAATAGAACGGACCCCCTAGCCAGATACCATGCCCACACCACCCACTACCCCTACTGCATAACACTATGTCCACTCACTTCAATTTCCACTTGGTTTTGAAACTGGCACAGAGTGAGCCACAGGATTTTCAACCTTAAAAACAGCATTGAATAATTTTACAACATGGTTAAAAAGTAAGGCTCCTAATTCTTACAGCTGAATGACTCCAGATTCTGCCCAGAGCCTCTAGGAGGTGCTGCTGGGCATTGAACCTGGGAGGACAGGAGTCTTCTAAAGACTGAGCAAAGATGATTCTATTAACTAGGGATCTCTGGTTTTCTGATGAAATATTTGCTTTAGTCCTTTGGTCTTTGGTTATTCTAGAGATACACTCCCCTTCCCCTTCTGCTTTGACATCCTTGTCTCCAGGATGCCCAGCTACCTAATCTAAGCAAAGTTCTGGGCTAAGTTCTAAACAAGTCATGCCATGGTCTACCATTTGCCAGAATTCCAGGGTCCTGGATCTTCAGTGTTATTGCCACTACTTGTTTGTCTGAATGGAATTACAGAGCTACCTGGAGTTCCCATCCTTGAGGCCACATTCTGTTCTCTCCACCTCAAAGTCAGTCACCCTCTAATTTTGAGCCAATCTTTTTCTGTCCCAACATGTCACCCTGAGCCCAGGATGAAACACTGGAGCCCAGATCTAAGTACTCCTTTCAGTTTGACTTCCTGCCTCAGGAAGTGGTGGTCTGATACCACTGGAGTGGCACTGCCCCAGCACTGCACTCCAAATACCTTGGAAGGCCTAGGAGCTACCTAGTATCTGACTTTACTTCCTCCTTAAAGGCCTTGAGGCTGTCTTGTCCCTAGATGGCCCCTTCTCCCTACACATAAATGGCAGCTCCAGTATTATGGACATCCTTGACAGCCTGGTGCCCCAAGTTTGGCTGCTGTTGTTTCCCTTATTCCATCAGGTTGATAATCACAGCACAACTGATTGCCAGTGTATGTGCTTACAGGATAAGGACACCAATTCTAGAGGGCCACCCTCACCTAGCAATAGCTGAATCTCACTGCCTGCACAAAAGCCGCCATCCCGACCACTTACTGCCAGGTAGACAGTATCAGATGTACTGAGGGTAAGAGAAGGGCTCAGTTACCTTCCCGTGGGTGCTGGCATCGAGGAACTTATGTCCCCAAAATCCAGGAGTGTTAATAGCCACACGGAAACACTTAAACTTTTTCACAATGGGCTGACCCTAATTGCTGTCAAGAGTAGTTTTCATATTTGCAAAAGTAACGAGGGCACAGGGAGTCACCAGCGGCCTGTGTATCCACAGAATGAGAGGACAGACAGGATGACACGGTGTCCAACTTACGCTCCGGGTCCTTGCCATGTCCATGTGATGGTGTCCTGAAAATGAGAAAGAATAAGGGTTAGACATAGAGTCAGACATGTGAGGGCCAACCTTGTGCAGCCCAGAGATGGGGTTATTGTCCTCCTACATTAATTTAGGCAGAGTAGAGGAAACTTGTGCCCTGCGTTCCAGGGCTCAACCAACCCAACACCTTAAATGTCCTTCTTTCTCATCACTTCTCTGAGGCTGCCATTTCTAACATTGGCCTAAGTAGGCTTGGTACCCATTACCCCTCTCTCCAAAGGTGTTCCAATGACCTGTAATTCCCAATTGTGCCATGTCACCTGCCCTCTCTAAGATGCTCCCATAGGCACCTCAGGTAAAGTCTGCCTAGACTTGATCACGCGATCTCATTGCCACCTCCATTCCAAGGCTGTATCCATACCCCAAGTGTCCAAATACAACCCCAGATGTGCTCCTCCCATGTCAACCCTGGGCTTCAGAGGGGGCCCCTGCCACCTATGAGACTTGGCTACCTCCCCTTAACGTCTGTCCAGAAGGATTTGAGAAACTACCCTTGGCAGCTGCACCAAGCATTTTCACAGGAGCTGGACAACCTCGTATGGCTTCTTTCTTTGCCATCCTCAACCTATTTTTCTTACCCTGGTTTGGCTCCCTAGGCAGGGTTTCTGGCAGTGGGGTACATCCTGTAGTTAAATGGCTGAGGAAGCTCACACAAACCTTAGAAACATTAGTATAGGCATACTTCCTGCTTTTCCAGTAACTAAGCTTCCAAGGCTCTAGGAGACCAGTGAAGACTATGCCCCTACCCCTCACCCCAGGCTGACGAATCAACTCAGAATGGAAACTTCACTCCCACACATAGGTGGGCAGGCTGCTCCATTCCTGGGTGTTCAGACTCTCTGTAGAGGGCAGGGCCTTCCTCAGGAAACTAACAGGAAATGGACTCTTCTGTGGTTCAGCAATATTTGTTAGAGTCGTCCAGTCTGTTAATGTTAGTAACTGATGATCCAGATGGCCCCCACTGCTTATCCATTTGCATCAGGGGACCCCATGCCTAGACAGGCAGGCCTGGCTCCCAGATGGGCAGGCTGGACCCTGTGTCCATGACCTGTCTACATTGAATTGTGAGTTGAAAGGCTGCCTTACCTACCGTCCTCTGATATCATGGTGTCTAACTGGGGCAGACAGGGAAAGCTCACTGTGGTAAGCACCCCCACTTCATCATTTCCACCAGAAGCTTACTCCACTAAGAAATGCCACATGTGCACAGTACCTCAGGGCCCTGGGGTCTCATATTCATAGACTGGCCACTTCTGACTGTGGAAGCCATCAAGGCCCAAGAAAGCCTGCTCCAAGAGTCACATCAGAAGGGAGGCTGCAGCTGGCATCTGTGAAAAGGGCTGGCCCTGAAACCTCTCCCTAGGGACTAGGGGAGGATTAAGGGCACTTGGGAGAAAGGCCCAGTGGCAAAATCCAGCAGAACTTGCTCTGAGGCCCCTCTCATCGGGAATCCTCCCTTCTCTGGGCTTGGGGTCCTTCCAGGTCATCCAGGAGCTCTGGGACCAACTGCCATGTCTTACTTTAAAACAAGTCAGTGAGACTTCAAATTGGAGCAGAGGAAGCACAACAAAGTCACATGACCTCTACAGCCACCCAATTCCTTCTTCAGCCTTCTAGAACGTAAAAGCAGCCCTGGATTTTTAAAACTGTCAGATTAGGGCCTGTGCAAAGTGGAACTTTGTGTGTCAAGACTGAGACTATTCTAGAACAGTCATAAATACACCACGGAGACAGCTTACACTTGGGACTCCACCTGTGGAGTCTGCCTCTCCCTTTCTGGGCTGAGGCTGTATGATGGCGCTAACTTTTTTTCCCCAACTATTGTGTATGAACAAAGGACACAGGGACACGGCAATCCAGGCACAACCAAGACATCTACCCAGGTCTTATTCCTCCTGAACTCCCCTCAACACGTGTCCCAGAACATGACTTACCAATTTGTTTGGGTAGCGTAGCACCACGGGTTGGACAGGAACTCCAGGAATGAATGCACCTGACAAGGAAAGTGTAGGGTCTCAATGCTGGCAACAGGAAGCATGGGAAGGTGGGACCTAGTTGTGTGGCACTATCTCAGGCCTTAATAAATTGAGCTTTTCTGTACCAGCTTTCTTTATCAGTGAAGATATCCTTTGGATTCCCAGACTATTTCCTGTACCTCTGCCCTGTCCAGGAAGAGAGTTGCTGGTGTCTCAGCACCAACATGAACATACAGATGGGAAGGGAGGGGCTCCAGTGTGTCTATACCTCAGAGCTCAGAATTGTCATGCCCTCTTCTCTGTAGATCTGTGCTGTCCATCTTGGTTTCTACTCACTGCCTATGACCTGGATTTGGGGTAGGTCACCATGGAGACGGAGGAACACTTGGTCTTGCCTGGGGTAGGACAGACTAGCCTAGCCTTGTCCCCATGTGTGACCAGCCTTTGCCTGAGTACTGGAGAAATATCTCTCAAGAGCGCTCAGGACTGCCCTGCCAGTCATTTCTACTGTCTATATACTGATGGGTTAACAAGCCTGGCTCTAATGTTCTATTCTGCTTAAATAAGGACGTTTGAAGGGCCACACTTCTGAAAACCAAGATGTCAGGGACACCCATAAATTGAAGGATGGGCATGTGAATGTGTGTATGCACATGTGCATGTGTGTATGCTTATGCATGTGTGTGTGTATACATGTGTGTGTATGCATGTGTGTCTGTATGTGTGTATACATGTGTGTGTGTGTGTGTCTGTGTGTGTTCTTCTGAGCTGATGGAAATCAATGTCCATTAGTGGTGTGTGCCCGTTCTGAGAGGGGAAGGCTCCGGAGGGAAGCTCTCTGGATGCTTCAGCAGCCCCCTCTACCTTTTAGTTCAGGATTTCTGAACACCTCTAGAAAAATCTGCATGTGGAATTGTCAAGAGTTTCTGTCTCCGAGACCAGCTTCCCTTCCATAGGGGTCTAAGCCAGAGACAAGTGTCAGAACACATCAGAGCTGATGACCAAGCTGTTTAGCTTCTGCCTCAGGCACAAGATCCTGCAACCTCTATGTCTGACCTTCAGTTCCATCCCTGGATCTATAGGGCTGGGGTCATGGCTGAGCTAGCATTTCTATGTACATGAACACGGGCAGGAGTCAGCAGACCTCGGCTCACATTCCCATCACCAAGACCTGTCAGTGGAGCCCCAGAATCCTCAGACATGCATGCTAATGAACATGCTTATCACCTCAGGAGACTAAGCATGGACCACAAATGCCACCATGATTTGCTCGTGTGACGGCAGGCAGTGTTCACTGCCACATTCGTCTTGAAATGTGTCATGGTGACACTGTTCAAACTAAGTGCTAAGTGTTTAAAAGCCACTATTTTAAACCTCTCATGTCTAATCTTGGAACCTGTGTACAGCTGAATATGCGTAGCCATGTAGGCAAATACAATGTGGGAGAAACAGATGCTGGACCGGCATCAGGCTCCTAAGTAGCAGCCAGCAGCAGGGATACCATCAGGAGGAGATGCCTCTTCCCAGATTCCAGAACATGGGAGTTCAGATCACACAGAGACTTCGCATGTATCATGGAGTACGGTAGCAGGCTGGATGCAGGCCCAGTGCTAAGTAAACGTCAGGTATCTATGGTGTGAACCACAGCTGGGCACTACACAGTCCTTGTGGGTAACTGCAGCATACAACCTCACCCATGATGTGTGCTACCCTGTGTCTACATTCCTTCAGCTTCACACAGGAAGCCCAGCTGCATCTGTGAAGTGCCAATCCTCAGGTGTTCTTTTAAGAACAGGAAAATCTCACTATTATAGAAGAGGGATGGTTCCCTCACAGGATGGTTCCCTGTCATGGCTTGAGATACCCAATTCCCTCACAGTTCAGTTATACTCTGCCCACGGCCTTAGAGACATGGTTAGGTATCACTACTGAGGTTTCAAATAAAATGGTTGGGGGCTTTTATGAGCCATACCCAGGATGAGGATTCCAAGTGGGGAGGGCTAGACCTTGGTCATAACATGCTGCCTTAGCTGCTAAGCCTATTTCAGAAGGAACAACCACGACACACTGGAGAGAGAATAAGGGTTCCCCTTTCTTGCTTTGTATCTCTGTCCATGAAAGTTGCCACCACTATTTATGTCAAGGAGGGAAGGGCTCAGCCATGTGTAAATGAGCAGTAAAGGGGTGGCCTGAGGAGGTGGAAGACCCTGGAGTTTACCATCTAACACTAAAAAGAATGGAAAGACCACAAATTCAGAAAGCACCTGAAACAGGGTAGTGTGATGAAGCCCAGAGCGGATTACTGGCAGCTGTAGCCAGTCTGACCCAGTCTGTGGAAGCTAGTGTGTGTACCCCATGCAAAGAGAGTTTAGGAGTCCCATCCACCTCTCAACAGTACTAAGAGCTACAGCAGTATCAAGGTACAAACCTGTTACACCGCCCCAGGGTATACAAAACTTTTAACCAGGTAGAGTCAGGAATGGACTTTATACACTACTGCCAAATGCTGGGACTCAATCTCAGTACTAGGCTTGGGGAGTGTCCTAAGGAAGTGTCCAAATTGATGGCACACTGTTCATACCCATGGAGGAGGAGTACTGTTCTTCAGAGACTCTGAAACCAGAGCAAGCTACAGGTTGGAAGACCTATCATCCATGGGAGCTGCTATGGCCCAGGGCATCCTGTATCCCAAAGGACAAGACCTCAGCATATCAGAGTCTCACTGGTCACGACCTCAGAGCTCAGGCAAACATCACCACTCACAACAGCCACTGCCTTCAGTCTCCCCATCCTCCTGCAGACACCCTAGCTCCTGGCTCAAACACTGAGACTTCCTGTGACTTCTAAGAACTTGTCATACAAGATAACGATAGAGATTATTTTCCATTATCGGCAGATGACATTACTTCAAAAGTCATGATTGGTTTCCTTTTTTTTTTTGAGGATGATTAAAAACAAAACAACAACAACAAAAAAAAACTACATACCAGGTTTGAAGGTAATGAGGCAGGTCCTATTTGTACATGTTCCTTCTGGAAAAATCATTATCTTAAAACAGGAAAAAGATAGCATTAAATCACTGTACTTAAATCCAGAGCCCACAGGAGCCCACCTACCAATGTGCTTTTTCTATTTACTGACGTAACTTTAGACTACAACTCCTGGAAAGAGGAGGATCTTTGGGAAGCCCCCCTCAGGCTTGGGGGTGAGGATCTTTGGGAACACCTCCATCCCCCAGGGCTGGGGCAAGGGAAGTAAAATAAACAAAGTAAGCAGCTGTGAAGGACATCACAGTTCTCAGCCACACATGCATCACGGGAGAGAGTAGAGGCCAAGAGTTTAGGCACCAGGAGGAATAGAGATGCTGAGAACAAGCAGGGAACTGTGCAGCCACTGGGAACTAGTGTGAAGAAACTCCTGTTCCCATGGACACAGCAGTGGCTGACTCACTGGCCAAGGCAGCACAGAACAAACTAAGACTCCCCATGGTGGAAAGCACAGTTCATACAGCTTTTATACCTGAGCCCTGAAGGGTAGGTGATCCACTGAGGAGGCTGGGTGGGCTCAGTGTGCATGCACAAAGACACAGAGAGCACTGCTAAGCTCCTTGGAGAAGAGGGAGCAACTTCTATGTGTGCATATGGTATGTGTGTATGTGTATGGTGTGTGTGTGCCTGCCACACCTTAGAAGCCACAAGCCTCCACAGAGGCTGACTTCGGGCATACTAAGCACCAGATCTGCAGTGCTTTTGAGCAACTACAGACAGGACACCATGCAAAAACCTCAAGCCTCTACCTGTTGGCTTGAAGGGAAAGAAAATAAACTGAACACGTATGACACTGCGGCAGTTTAGGCTTCCAGGAGGCGTGGGCAAAGGCAAGCCTATGGATGCAGCTATAGCAGCCAGTGTTGGATTTTAAGATCTAAAACCAGGGGACGCGTTTTCACAGAAATCCATGGACGGGACTTACTGTAACTAACATGAGGTTTAATAATTTTAGTATACTGGGGTTCTCTCGCATGTAAGCAAGAAGAGAACCCCAAGTTGGAGCTAAGAATAGTTTTTATATAGATTAGGGGATAGAATAGAGAAAAAGTGACTAGGCAAAATATGATTGGCAGAAGAGTGTGACTTTTAAACTGATTGGTCTTTGGGAATGAGGTGGCAAGGACCTCCCTTGTCTGTCTACATGCTCTGGGCCCTCCTTACCCGCAGGTGGGTTCCCTCCCCTGTGGTCTGAGGAATGTTAATCAGCCTCTCCCTTCCTCTTCTAAATGTTAATCCAACAAGTGTCCTCTGATTAAGGAATGTGATGTGCCCCTCCCGGGATGTGTCCTGAGACAGTGAGATTCTTTTAACCTTAAATTCAAACTGAGACCCGAAAATCCTACATTTAGACACAATAGTCTTACACCAGCCCACAAGACAAGAGGCTCAGCCCAGGATCTAGAAGTGTTAAGTTCTTCAGGCTCACAGTTAACTCGGAAAGTAGACTATACTCAGGGCAATCAGCAAGGTGCCACCCCATATGATACAAGAAGTGAACACTCAAGAGAATATGTTTTCATTTTAAGTCCAGACACAGAAACCCAAAGTATCCAACACCAAGCACACTGCCTAAAAACAGAGCAAGGTGAACTTCAGCATGAGAGATAGACAGAGTAGGCTTTGTGGTTCCCCCATTCTCAAAGTCCACATCTATCAAAGCAAACAGGATGGTTCTACCTGAGGCCACTTTCCATTCGACTGTGCCCGTCGCTTGATCTCCTCCACTGTCTTTCTTCGAGAGTCCTGGTCAGAGCGGGACACGAACACGGGCCGGATGTATCTTATCAGAGCTGTAGGAGTCACAGGATATTGCCATGAGTAGCTTCCAAAGCACATGCTTGAACAGAGACCTCTCAGGGGCCATAGTGAGCTGCACATCCCAAAGACACCTAGCTCCCTGGGCCATGCTGATACATGGAGGGTGAGGAACCTTCCAGTGAACTCCTGAAACCCCTGTGCCCTGGAAGAGCAATGAATCCACAGGACCAGCAGCTAGAGCACAGAGCACATAATGGAAACCTAACCCCACCCAAGCACAGGCTGTCTACTGTTGCTCCCTAACCCCACCCAAGCATAGGCTGTCTACTGATGCTCCATTCGCAGAACAAAGAGATTCAAATACCCCGGACCTTACAGTGGGCTGAACTTGCATTCTTCAAAGTCCAGGATGAAGTCCTAACTCCTGTTACCTGGGAATATGACCCTAACTGAAGATAAGATATTTGCAGATAATCAAGTTCAGAATATATCCCTAATTAGAGTAGTCCTAATCAATGTCTGAGGTCACTGTAAGAAAAGAGGCAAGGGGAGAGAAGGTTGGATGAAGAGGAAAGATAGGATGCATCTTCAAGCTACAGAGTACCAAGTACTGCCAACTGCCACCATGTACTTGTCTGCTAACACCTTCCTCTTGGACTTCTGGCTTCCAGGGTGGTGAGAACAAACTCTTGTTGTTTCTCTGCTGCCAAGAACCCCATAGATCATTCATAGCCCTGGAGTAATTGCTACATCATGGTATCTCTACATCTGGTCTAGGTTCACAGCACTTATTCTGCCATGATTGCTGGGCCTCAACTGACCAAACTGTTGGGGACCACCAAAGTAAGACCACGTAGAAATAAGACATCATTCAAAACACACTGAAGAGGTTTTAATATGAACTGCCCTCAGGTAAGTCCCTGTTCTGAGGCAAAAGGAATAGGGCCCAGGGCCACTGCATCCCCTGGTCCACTGTTGTCTGCAGCTGATCTCCCAGGACAATTTCAAGATGTAGGTTCTTTTTGTAAGTCATTTTGAGACTTGAAAAGGATCTTTTGTGATTCTTTCTAGGAGGTTTTCCACAAAATGCAGAAATAAATAAATAAACACATACATACATATGTATTTTTTAAAAAGGAAGGGAAGTGACTGTGCAATAACCCATTGGGTTTTGACAACTCTTCTAAAAAGCCAAGCACACAATGGATACAATCATGTCTCTTTGCTATCTTGTCATTCTAGCATCTGTTTCATCCTTCCCTGCCAACTCCCTGATGCTCCTAAAATGACTGGAGAGTAAAAGGGAGGAGAAAGGACCAGATGCGGTGAGGGTTACATCACAATCCCAACCTTGCCTGCTTTGCCTTGCAACGCCACCATCTTCCCAGAGGCGCTAGGTTCACCTGTTCTCACTATGCTTTGTGGGGCTAAATACAGAGGTTTTCTTTGATTCTGATGGCAAGAATAAGAAAACTAACCAGTGGAAGATGCTTGCTAGTCCTTTAGGAAATCTGTGGATGGACACAGAGAGGCAAGAAGGACTCCTAGGACAGGACAAGACAAAGTGATCATTTGGGCACCCAGGACAATATCTTTGAAGGTTCCTGGGTATGATGGTTTGTATATACTTGGCTCAGGTAGTGGCACTAGTAGAAGGTGTGGCCCTTTTGGAGTAGGTGTGGCCTTGTTGGAATAGGTGTGCCTCTGTGGGTGTGGGCTTTAACACCCTACTCTTAGCTCCCTGGAAGCCAGCCTTCTGCTAGCAGCCTTCAGATGAAGATGTAGAACTCTCAGCTCCTCCTGCACCGTGCCTGCCTGGATGCTGCCATGCTCCCATCTTGATGAAAATGGACTGAACCTCTGAACCTGTAAGCCGGCCCCAATCAAATGTTGTTCTTATAAGCATTCTCTTGGTCAGTAAAACCTTAACTAAGACACTGAGTAAGTCACCTTCCATCAGACAAGTGATTCTGGACTTTAATGGGCAAGTTGCTCCTGAAGTAAAGGCCAACACAATCCTACCTGAAGCTCTAACAGGCCTGTGAATACACTCTCATCCCTTAGCATTTTACCTCCAAACATCACTTGACCAGTTCAGTGAATGAACAGGTACTAGCTGGTTGGTTTTGTCAGTTTTATACAAACTTAGACTTATCTGGGAAAAAGGAATCTTAATTGAGAAAATGATTCTGCAAGCCTGCCCTGTAGGGAATTCTGTGAGGCCTTTTCTTGATTAGTGATTGAAGTGGGAGGGCCTGACACACTGTCAGAGTGATACCCCTGGGTTGCATAATAAAGCAGGCTGAACAAACCATGGGGAGCAAGCCAGTAAGCAGCACTCCTCCATGGCTTCTGCTTTAGTTTCTGCCCTGCTTGAGCTCCTGCCCTGACTTCCCTCAGAGATGGGACTATGACCCAGAGTGCAAGCTGAAATAAAGCTTGTCCTCCTCAAGTTGCCTTGGTCATGGGGTTTTATCACATCGAGAAAAATCCCAAGACAGACATGTAATCAAAGTTGACTCACAGAGAGACAGAAAAGCTATGAGGTTGGTTACTTCTGACACCCACAGACCTAAAGATGAAAGCACTTCAGGCATTTTCAACATTCATCTCTTCAACAGTTAGGAGCTATCTGTCACAGGACCCAAAAGAGGGGCTGGAAGTTGGGGACAAGCTATTGCCCATATGAGCCTGCTCTTGAGATAGGACCCAGATCACATCCTGGGTTCTCGGGGGGTGAAGAGGACCCTTAGCTGAATGCCCAGGATAGTACCTAATCTGATACATTGCCTTCACAGAAAGCTGGGTAAAGAACCAACTGGGATAAGGTATATGTGAAATCTTATCATTATTCTTCTCCCTCTAGAGACAGAGTCTTGATACCCTAATCAGGTGACCCGCCTACCTCAACTACCCAAGTGGTGGGACTATAGGAACACATTATTGTACCTGGATAATGAACATTTCTGATAAACTTGCTACCACCCTTCAGTCTCAGGTCTGTGAACTATCTGTAAATGACCATGAAACGCACAGGCTTCAGAAAGAACCTCTGTCCACAGTGATAACGTCTCTGTAAAACCAAACAGGCCATGGCATCTTGCCAGGGGCTATATGCAGTGACGTTTAGGACTTGTGACACCTTTCAGGATTATCAAGGTGGACTGCATATCTGCCAATTACAACCCCACCCAAGTTCCAAAAAATTCTTGGAATTCAAGCATCTTCTATTTGTGATCAGACTGACAGGTCTACAGCTGATGGCCCAAACAGCTTGATTTCTCTCCAAGGGCCTCATCAAGAAGGGGAGCGACCCTGCTTGCTCAGAATTGTTTCATAACTGATGTCCTTACATTGGGTGGCTCATTTCTATCTATAGGATCTGCTGCACCACTCATGGGTGCAAAAGCTATACACAGGCCGGGCAGTGGTGGCGCACGCCTTTAATCCCAGCACTTGGGAGGCAGAGGCAGGTGGATTTCTGAGTTTGAGGCCAGCTTGGTCTACAGAGTGAGTTCCAGGACAGCCAGGGCTATACAGAGAAACCCTGTCTCGAAAAGCAAAAAACAAAACAAAACAAAACAAAAAAGCTACACACAGTCCCACCTTGTGCTTTCTTGCTGGCCTCTCTGCAAGGTCCTGGCTATCTAAGATCAGGGGATTGATACAAATGCTTGTCAGAGATGAGACACTCCCACCTACTACTCCACCACAAACCACTAGTCAAGCTCCAATCTGGTTTCTTTACCTCTACACGAGCCAACTGGGTACCAGCACCTTATGGATGAAAGGAATTCACCCAGGGTCCGTGAGCCTTGGATGTGCTTCGGATACCGATCACAGTGTTGCCTGAATGCATGGTAAAAACTCACATTTCCCATGGGTGAGCATGACCACACCTCGTGAGTGGAAAGCACATAGGCTGTGGAGGGCATGTTTGCAGTGGACTTAGCCACGGCCAGATGCTTCTGAAAAGTCACAACTGTGTTGGGGGAAGGGATGTCTGTGTTGGTCTGGGCCTAGGGACCTTGTTTGCCATCTGTCTAGGTTCTAGCTTCCTTCACCACCTGCTTCCCCATGGCCATGAGCCAGATCCTTAATGTTTCCATATGCAACGGGTAGAGTGCCTGCTCAACGGCAAAGTTAAAAAGGACGAAAGTGAGGACATGTTTTGGGTTGCAGGCACACCTGAAAAAAATCTAGTGCCCCTAGATATGTGTGAGAAACATTTCCTCATAACCCTGCCAAATCGACAGCAGGCTGTTTCTGTGGTCAAGTCTTAGGAGAGGCAGCTGGGTCAGGACCAGATCAGAAGGGTCAGGGCTGGGTAGTTCAGAGTGGTAGCCAATTTCTTGTTCTGCACATCTCCCAGGCAAACATACCTTAAGATTTTAGAGGTCTCTTTTGAATTCAAAAGAGCAAGAGCCTGGCATGTACAGAGAAATCAGGAAACCAGATAGTATCCTAGTAGTTTTATGACATCTTGACACAAGCTCAAGTCATTTTGGGAGAGAAATTTCAATGCAGAAAATGCCACCACCAGACTGGCCTCTGGGCAAGCCTATAGCATATTTTCTTAATTAGTGATTGATTCGGGAGGGCCAATCCTTTTTTTGAGTGGTGCCACCTCTTGGGTAGGTGGTTTTGGGGCATATATAAACACCAGGCTGAGCAAGGCATGAGCCAGTGAGCAGCACTCTTTCATGGTCTCTGCTTCAGTTCTCTGCCTTGCTTGAGTTCCTGCCCTGACTTCCTTCAGTGATAGACAGTGATGCGTATCTTTAAGCTGAAATAAACCTTTTCTTCCCCAAGGGGCTTTTGGTCATGGTGTTTCAACACAGCAATGGCAACCTAATTAAGATATGAGGAAGCACCTGTTTTCAGGTGATACTGACAGGGCCCACACAGTCTGGAAGAATCAAACCTATGCTCTATAGTGCAGTTAAGGCTGCTGAGTGGCCATGTTCATAAGACCCACAGAGCCACAGTTACCCCAGGACATTCACTCACAGACACAAAGTGCCCAGACACCAGAGCAGGGCTGTGGAACATAGCATAGAGCTCTTCTGCCAAGTCTGTCTCTCTTATCACCATTTACTCAGGAGATCTATTCACCACAATGAGGGTACAGAGCTGTGGGTCCTTCTAACAGAGCATCAGGTTGAACCATCCTCCTTCCACTGTTCTTGTGGGACACCACAGTTACCACAATCACCACAGTACCCAGGACACCAACCTCTGGGTCCCCAGCACTGCACCTCATGTCTAGAAACTTGCCTGGGAACCATTTCTTAACTCCAGAACCTGTGACCATGGCCTTTCAGACAAAAAGTCCACACAGATGAAATAGTGGATCTTAAAATAAGGCTACCTTGGATTATCCGCTGACAGAATTCTTAGCTAAGACACACACAGATGAGGGACAGAGGAAAGCTGGCCATGTGACCAGACAGGCAGGACAATCTCCTGTGGAGCCTCTGGAGCACATACGGTGACCCTGGGCTTGTGGTTCCTAGAGTGTGACAGAAAGGCCTTGTGTTACACTGAGCCACTCAGGTTCTGTGAACTGACCAGCAGCCCTAAGACACTGTTCTTCCTGGGAGTCACTAGGGCTCAGGAGCAGCTGCCCAGATGCTCAAGAGACCCTGAACTGCTGTGATTCAGGAAACGAATGCTTGCAAGACAGACTTCAGACATGTATCTCTGCACATGACAGTACTGAGGGCCATGTCGGTACTGATACATGAAGGCACTTGTGCCATAGGGAAGCACAATGAGAAAACCAGCATAGCGAGAGCCTGTCAGTGAGAAGGTGTCTTACCCACTCCCAGGTTCTCCCAGGGGGTACACCCACTCCCATGGTCTCACCCACTCTCAGGTGCTCACTCACTTCCCCAGATTGGGATGTCTCTGCTCTCCGCCTTCATCACAATGGAGGACATGGTCATGGTGACGGGAATGGCATCAAAGTAGGAGGAGTGTGGAGCCAGGGTGAGGATAGCAGCCTCAGTAGGCAGGGCCTGCCGCCCCTTCACAGCTACACGGTGGAAGCCGCCAGCAAACCACATGGTGCGCATGATGGCCTTGAGCAGGAAGTCCACGACCCTGTAAGAAACAGGCAACACTGAGTTCCTGCCACGGCACAGGCACGGAAGGAACATGGGAAAAAGATGCCCGGGCCTCGGCAGAGGCACTCATAATCAATGCCTCCCACCTGATCTGACAAATGACTGAAGGGCTCTGTCGACCACAGAGCGGCTTGCAGGTAAGCACAGCTCCCCAGCATTGATAGCAGGCCACATGCCAAGGTCAAAGACACCCACACGTTGGATATCAGCAGCTCATGTTAGCATTCAGCCACGCATGGGTAGAAACCATCAAAGCATGTGGAACACCCATCAGAAGCTGCGTGCCCTGGCAAGCCTTGCAGACCTTCTTCCCATGGCCGCTCTGCCTAGGAAGCTGACCACAGGAATCGACATTCAGCTTTTGGAAAGACCCAGATGGTCAGGAATGTAGCAGTGAGAAAAATGGCCTAGACCATCCATCTTGCTTTCCTGTGATGTCCACTCAACCCTGAGGGTTTTCCTTTTTACTCACCCGCAACAAGCACTCAGACATCTTTCAGGACACTCCTGCAGTGACACGTGGTATGAGAAGTCCTGGGTGGAGCTTGGTCCCTGAGCTAACCAGGCAACCAAAACACACAGAAAAAAGAGCTCAAAGCCCTATTCCTTGATTTTTCCCAAAGTGCTAACTCCCCTGGAAGTTCTGTGAGAGGATCCCCAACAGATCTAAGCAGTGGCCAATCACTGTTAGGTACAGAGCTCCCTTCCCCTACCCTCCACCTCCTGAGGAATCATCTTGGAAGGACCTTTGCTTACTCAGAGGATAAGCAGCTGCTGTAGTTACAGGGAGACACTGGGGAGCAGACTCAAGGTTCTATTTCCAGGGATGGTATGACACATGGGTATGTACTTCTCAGTGTCATCTGGACATGTGTGGATGGACTCAGAGTAAAAACAGACAAGAGTAAAATGTACAGCAACTGAAAAGGAAGAGAAGGCTGCATAGGTTGGGAGTGTGAGGCTCTAGGAAGGTTGTACTGATACAGGAGCCAGTCCTGGAAGAGCAAGAGGAAGAAAGGAACTGGAGAGTAAGCACCATCAACTCCTAATCTTGAAGACCCTTTATCCTGCTAGTACTTGCATAGGGACAAGAAGGACTGAGCTCTAGGCAAGGTCAGAGGTCAAGTTGATAGAAAGGCCAGAAAAGAAAGCTCCAGGAACACAAAGGAGAAGGGGGTGGAATGGGAGCTAAACATCTTCTCACTGCTGAAGAAGACTTGGGGCTTTGGTCACAGGATGAGAGATGACTGAGGAGAAGCACATAAGTGCATGAGTCCTGAGGAGAAGCACACAGAGGAGATGGTGCACAGTAGCCCGCATCCCCAGGAGAAGGACATGCGTGTGGCACTTTGGCCCACTAGAATGTCAGGTAGAGAGGAGAGCAGCTTGGTTGTCAGTGGTTAATCAGGTCCACGTTCCTCTTGCAAATCCTCTTTCTGGGAAGAGAATCTGACCCTCCAGAAAGTCTTCAACAAAAATCCAAGTGGGGTCAGGACGGGTGGGTGGATCTGCCTCAGAGACAGATCTACCTGAGAGGTGCAACAGGTATTTCAGACAGTGGTTGATCTGGATACCTCAGGAAGCCAGCACTACCCCACAGCATGGCCTGACCAAGGAAGGTTTGGAGAACTGAAGCTGAATTGAGGATTTTGATACTCTTTCTGCCACAAGCAAGAAAGAGATGTTGAAACAGCAAGAAGAGAAAACAAAACAAAACAAAACCAAAAACAAAACAACAACAACAAAACAAAAACAAAGGCTGTAGTCCAAATGCAAAGCAAAGAATGTGTATAATGTAAAACTTTAAATCACAGGGTGTGGCCAGGGAGCCACAGAGCAAGTTCCCCAGGGTAGAGAGGGATGGAAGGGACTCCCCTCAGGGTAGTAGGTAGGATACTCAAGTCCTTCAGTCTCTCAGTTGGCAGATACTGCATCCTATCAATCCAGGAACTGAGTCTGAAGGAGTTCTCAGGAACAAGCCCCTTCTCAAGCTGCCTGTCAGTCAGCCAAGAACCAGCTGGAGGATCTGGCTGCCTGCCTGATGCACCCTGGGAATTCTCTGGTGGTAGAGGAGCCAGTCTAGAGGTCAGTGCTAACGAAAGGCAACACTGTGATTTTTATGACACTTGTATTTTGAAAGGAACTTAAAATAAGCATCTTCTTAAAAAAAAAAAAAAAACCTGTGTCATTCACTGAAATTTCCAGGAAATGTCTGACTGCTACCAACTTCATTCAGAAAAAAAAAAAAGAATCGTCTTTAACATCAATCTGTTCACAACAGCTTTGCTGTGCAAACGTAACACGAGCCTGAGTCTGAATAGGTCTGCTGTTGTAACTCAGCAGAACTTACTCTGCAGCCAGTTATTTTAAAACCTGCCTTTTTCCTAATTCTGTACCGCTAAAACTAAGGCTTCTTGTCACTGTGTCTCCTTTCAGAAGTCAAAAGCACCCATGAGAGCCCAGGGCCACAAATCCACTGTGCTCCCACAGATCCTGAATGGTGTCTAGGGCTTCATGTGGCACAGCACTGTACACGCAGGTCCAGAGTACATGGGTGCACTACACATGACACTCTCCGCATACATACACATACTCATCTACATATACTCCAACCTATACAATCAAATGATTGTATGTACATCATTCTCATCTGTGTACATATACATGTGTACATACATGCTCCTACACATATATTCACCAACAAGCGCACACATGCACACTCCAACACATGTATGCACTCTACACATACACACATTTCAACATGTATACACTTGCATACTCTTATCTATACACACACATATAGTACAATAGGCATACTCATACACATTCACAGTCCAACACACTTATCTATGTATGTATATATACTGCCACACCTACATACACATCATCATCTTCATATACACATGTGCACTCCAACACATATACATATACACATACTGTTACCAGTGTATACTCATACATGTGCATGTAGCAACATATATACATAACACATATTTCAACATATAAATACATATCCATACTCTCATCTAAATGCACACTCCAGGCACACACACAAACACACACAGATATTCTCATGTGTGTACATTCATATATGTACACATTTCACATACACACATTCATCTACACACATGGGCATGCACCCTTATACACATGTATACACATTCTCTCTCACACAGAATGACATGTACCCTGAGTTGGCAAGGACATACAAAACTCAAGGAAAACTATGGTCATAAGAAATCTAAGCCTCTCTGCCAGAGCCTGACATATACAGAAGCAGATGCTCACAGCTAACCATTGAACTGATCACAGGGTTCCCAATGGAAGAGTTAGAGAGAAGACTGAAGGAGCTGAAGGGGTTTGCAGCCCCATGGGGAGAGCAACAATACCAAGCTCCCAGAGTATAAACTGCCAGCCTGGGAACACACATGGAGGGACCCATGGCTCTAGCTGTACATGTAGTGGAGGATGGCCTTGTTGGGCGTCGGTGGGGGAGAAGGTCATTGGTCCCATGAAGGCTGGATGCCCCAGTGTGGGGGAATTCGAGGGGTAGGGAGGTGAGAGTGGGTAGGTGGGTACAGGCACACCCTCTTAGAAGCAGAAAGAGGGGGGATGGAATAGGTTTCGGGGGGAATGGGGAAAGGGGATAACATCTGAAATGTAAATAAGTAAAATGTCCAATTAAAAAAAAAAAAAGAACTCTCAGCCTCTCCCTCACTGCACATGAAACTTGCATCATGTCTGTGCAGTGAAGCTGTTGTGAACAGACCGAGTGACTTTACACCCAAGAACAGAGTTGTTGGAAGCAGTCTGCTATGGCCCTTTGTAGCTTGCTGAAGCCCAGAGTGTGCACACAGGAGAGGCCAGGGGAGCATGGGGAGGCAGGTGAGAAGGAGTTCAGCCTAAGTCACCCACTTTGAAGATGGTCCTGTCGCTCTGGGACTCTTGAGTTGGAGTGGGAAAGAGAAAAAAGGGTGACCAGGCCCTTTCCATACCAGGCAGCATGTGGAGCAACAGCAAGTGTCCTTGTCGCCAAGAGCCAACACCTGTTATCCAAATATCTTTAAATCCACTCAAATCAGCTTTCCAGCATAATTTCTGGACTCAGCTGTAAATGCAACTTTTATTTGCCAGATGTAATTGTCATCTCAGAGGCTTACTGCTAAGTAAGCTCACACTTTCTAGTTCTTTCTGAACACTGACTGGCTGGGTCAACTTAGCTGTTCTGGCCCAAACTTTTCTCCAAACTGACTGATTCAAACTGGCTTCTCTTGGCTTCTGGCTGAATTATTCTGCTTGGTCTCTAACTCTGGCCATCTGTTTTAATCTTCTAAAGAGTAGAACATCTCTGGCTCATTCTGTCTTCACCTGCAACCTGTCTCTGTAAAACTGCTACCCCATCTGCAATGCTCTCTTAAGTCACCTGTCTTTCCTGTCTGCCATTGCGAGAGTTGGGTGTATCTCATTTCTTACTCATTCTGTTAAATCTTTCTCTGACTCATCACTTTGTCTGCCTCTCGATTAGAAGTCACTTTCAAACATGGGATGCATCCTTCTTTTTTTTGTTGTTTTGTTTTGTTTTGTTTTTTCGAGACAGGGTTTCTCTGTGTAGCCCTGGCTGTCCTGGAACTCACTCTGTAGACCAGGCTAGCCTCGAACTCTCGAACTCAGAAATCCACCTGCCTCTGCCTCCCAAGTGCTGGGATTAAAGGCGTGTACCACCACTGCCCAGCGGGATGCATCCTTCTACAAACTAACTTTACCTTCATTGTTTGGGATTCAGGAATGTACTAAGGGCGTGTCTGTATTATAGCTAGAGGAATTAAAGGTGTGTCTGTATTCCGCCAGATCACACAGACCTAGAAGGTATTTGGATGTGATCCCTTGCCGGAGCAACCACGTTGCTGGATTAAAATTCCTCTATACTCAGCACGCCCAAAAACAGGATCTGGTTTGGCCCAGATTTGATGAGCTTGGTTATATTTCATACCAGACTCATATCTTATGGTCTTTTGTCTTTTAACAGATTGTCACAATAAAGCATGCTATTCATAGGATTAGGACAATCTTAGACAAATGAAGAAGTGAAGAAGTGAGCAAGCAACAACGTCACCCCTGACCAGCTTCACTTAACACTCACACTGGGTGCTCACAGACCTTCAGGTCTGACAGTGATCTGACATCTAGAGGGCTGGAGTTTAGAAGATGAGGTCTCCTCTTGTCTCTCTCCTGAACAAACATCTTATGCATCTTATGTACCAGGCCCTCACAAAAAAAGAAAGGTTTGGGTGAACACTCAGCTCACAGAGCAACAAGTGGTGACATTTTAGGCTTTGGGGCCACAGAGCACCCCCTATACCCACATAACTCATGTCCCTGTGAAAGTAGCGAATGTTCCAGGAAGTTATTTGCATAGCAGCTAGATCTGGCCTGCAGGCCTCTCTGTCAGTACTTCCAGCAAGGATTTGTTTGTCTTTCTGAGCTGAGAGAGTATACCCTAGAGACCACAGCAAAACATTCTTAGAGCTCTGGCTAAGATACCTGTGTCAGGTGGAATCACACACACACACACACACACACACACACACACAAAAACCCCACTTAATGTGTCTATGGCATCTTGACACTGTGAGTAGTTTAACAGAGCTTCAGTTACAGGCAAGGCTCAATTTGGGTCTGAAAGACACGCAGCCTACAGCGACAATGTCCACCATTCAGGAGTTTTGGACTGCCTCAAGATCCCCACAAGAACAGGACTGTCTGACTCCAGTCTATGCTAGCCAGAGCTTCAGCTCTGTCACGTCTGGTCATAAAGCAGGCTTAGGTATCAAATACCAGACTCAGTGCAGGCTTGTCTACTTTCAGTGACCCCAGGTGGGCAGAGTATGTCAGCTACAATCTGCCACTCAGAAGATACTCCCTTTGAAACTTCTTTAAATATACCTGGAAGGTGTGTTCCTTCCCTGGCCCAGGGTACAGTACCTCAGGGGGCTGAGGCAGGGACCTGTGTTACTGTGGTGCTGGGTTAACTCAGCCTAAGAGCTGTCTACCTAAGCAAAGAATGTTCTGCAACTCCCACCAGTAGATCCAGAGCTGGTTTATGGTGGTCTGAGAGCTCTGGTTTGAATCTTAAGTCCATTAAGAGACAGAACAGGTTCTGGAACACAGTAGGCCATGGTGGTGGGGAATCTCTGTGCTCTGGGACATGGGTACAGCAGCCACATGACCCATAGAACTCTGAAGATGAAGCCTAAAAGACCAGAGCAAGAGACAGGAAGAGACAAGCTAGTTTCAAAGGAAGTGGCAAGAAGATAGGATGTCCCAGTAAAAGCAGGCTTAGAAAGGGAGAGACAGTTCCACCTTGGCTGAGCAGTGACATTGTGACAACAATCATGGTGCCTGCATACACACACACACACACACACACACACACACACACACTCACACATCATGCAGACTGCCAGCCAAGAGAGCTACTTACTTCCTCCATAAGGCCAGGGGCTGCTCTGGCTCCTTATCAGGAGGTCCCAGGGAGGCCACGAGTGCAAAGGGCCAGGCCAGCAGCATCATGAAAGCAGCAAACAGGAGCCGGATGGGGAACAGCGTCAACGTCATGAAAGCCACCTGGGGAAACAGGTGTTATTTTTTTTTTTAAGCACTCCTGTTTGAGAAAAGGTTGGACCTACCTACACTCTGGCAGAGCCAGGTCACAGCTAGCCAATGCACTGTCACCCCTGTGGCTCCCACTCTCCACTCCTCACCAAAGACACTTTGGGGACAACAAGGCAGAGCTTGGCTGGCACTCAGCTCTGCTCCGACTCTGACAGCACATCCATGCAGAGGACCTGGCACCTAAAGCTGGAGCCCAAGCACCCAATGATAGAGCCAGGCTCCCATGCCTGTTCAACACATAATATCCTCCGACCTCTCCCTAAGATCATTATGGTGGAGCTGAAGATGAGTTCAACCCCAGAACACAAGGCGTGGTAGCACAAACCTGAAATTCCAGCACTAGGGATTAATGGGACCCTGGGGCTTACTGGTCAACCAGCTTAGCCTACTTGGTGAGCTCCAGACCAATAAGAAACCCTGTCTCAAAAATGCCCAGGGAATCACAGCTGAGGTTGATCTCCTGGCTTCGACATGTATATGCACTCATGCAGAAACTGTTGATGTGAACAGAGATAGTATACACAGACCCAATACTGGTGAAACAGTGAGGAGTGCTAAGTAGAGTTGCAAGACCAACCTTAGACCAAAGAGCAGAGGAGACAGGGCAGCTCTCCAGAGAGCCAGAGCCCAAGGGAGGCATGGCTCACTAACCAGCACTCACCTCAGGGCAGCTGGAAGCTACAGGGCCAGGCTGTCGTTACCTGTGTCTCTGAGTTTGGAAAGTATGTGGCAGTAGCTCCGTGGGGCAGAGTCAAATGCTGCCATTAGTAGAAGGTATTTTTCACACCCTTAGAAATTAGTGTGGACTTGACACTGAGCATAGTCAATCCATGCTCACACCTTTTAAAGTCACATGTGGTCTGAGGACAGGACAGATCCAGCGACCAATATCTACTCCAATACATAATTCGCTCACTGGGGCAATGATTACATATGGCATCTTGTACCTAGCAATGACACCCCCGTCCCATACAAGCCGGCAGTGGCTGTCTAATATCTTTGGAGGTAAGAACATTATCAACACCTCTCCTGCCTCTATTGGGACATAACGCTTTTTCTCAGGCAACATGCTAAAGTGCTGTGGTCAGGGTTCCTCTAATGTCAGACGCTTGCTTGCAATGCTAGGAAGTAACCTGCTGGGGCTTGTGTTAGGGATGCTGAGAGGACACCTGTCAGGGCTTGTGTTAGGGGTGATGGGAGGAGGCCTGTGAGACACCTCTAATACCCTCCACTGACCCTGTGCTGTTATAACTGCCACTTCCTACTGATACATCCCTGCCTAGCTTCTAGGATTTCTAGGATCCCAGCTTTGCAGACTGTGGTTTTTCCCTGGGTTAGCCTTGCTTATTTTCCATAAGGAGTGTTCCCAGAAGCCCTCAGCAGGCTTCCTGACAATGCCAAACTTGAGAGTTGAGGAAGGATCCTCTGCAGCATCACTGTTCAGCATGTGGGGAGAGATGTGAGCCAGGGAGGAAACCCTTTGCTTTGGTGTGCTGCGTACAGCATGCTAGGAGGGCCAACAGACCTCAGGTGTCAGGACCACCTACAGGCGTTTCCTTTGCACTCTGTCTCCACCTTTACTCAGAGTTGGCCCTCTAGTTTTTGTCTGTACAGCAGAGAGCAGGGAACCCTCCCCCAGGTAACCAAGGCAGGATTAAAGGGGCCTACCACAGCCCTTCTGGAACCTATTGCTGTACCTTCTGCCTACATCTCCTCAAGCTACTGTCTTCAGGAGGACTCTGTATAGCCACTGGTCTCTACATCATCATTGCCCACCCTGGTGCAAACTGGTTTAAACAGACTAAGGGATTACAGGCCAAAGGAGAGCTCGATGTTTCTGAGGCACTACAAAGGGAAATGGTTAGCCTGGAGGCTATGACAATATTCAGAGTAGCTGAATCTGCTGGTGATTGTGTGGGGTGTGGGGAGAAGCAAAGCTCTAGGCACCCATGAGAAAGTCATTGGTAGGAGGAGTAAGGAGAGGAAGAGGAGAAGTAAGGAGAGGAAGAGGAGGAGTAAGGAGAGGAAGAGGAGAAGGAGAGGAGCTACGCCCCCCCCCCCCCCCCCCCCCCCCCCCCCGATGGAAGTGGATGTTTGTGTGTCTCTGCCAGTCAAAGGTAGTTGGTATATCTAGGCTGGGTACTGGGTTACTCTTCTGATTGTATGGGTATCTTGTTATTGAGCATTACCAAACTTATAAAGCCTTTGATTAACATTTTAAAAAAAAAGTTACTAAGAAAATCAGGCTAGACTGAAGAGCAGGAAAACATCAGACAACTTTCCAGATGCCCTGGCTTCCAGGTGTGTGTGGCCACCACGTGGGCAGGGCCTTCCTCTATCAAAGCCTGCAAGGCACCTTTTCTTGCTGTAGCTTATGGGATCAAGAATTGTCCACATCAAGAGCATAGGGTGCCAGAGGGATGCTGAGAGGAAAACAGGAGTCCACTTTCCACACTCAGGAAGCCCAGGGTCATGTTAGATACTGATTTGTAGCATGTGTATGAGAAGATCTCCAGGGCCCATTTTACTAAAAACACACACAGTATGGCTGCCCACCAGAGTAGGTTAGGTAGCGTGTGCAGCCTGGCTACCCTATACAGGAAGTAGCCATCGAAGAGTTGGCCAAGAATATGAAGGAAGGAAGGGGTAGCCTGGTATAGGCTACAGGACAGATGAAAGAGGGAAGAGACATGGAATAAAGGAGTCAGCTATGCTTCCAGGTGACAAGGTTGGGCTCAAGGTTGCATCTCCATGAAAATTCCATGGGCACAGAAAGTGTTGGGCTACTGATGCTGGGACCTGCAGCCCAGCTTTCCGAAGACCAGCTGTGGACAGTGGATATATATTGACTCTAAGGAGCCACATCACTCTCAAAGATGCAGAGCCAAGGAAACCGTGTGGTCATCGCCTCTGTGACCTGGAAGTGAGTAACTAAACCACAGTTCCATAAAGAATTACATTGGCCCAAGGCTGTGTTAACTTAAATTGCCCTCTGAAGGTTGACTATAACAGATCAACCCATTAAGAGAGATGCAGTCTAGATGAACAGGCACTGGTACACACACACACAGTCCATCACAGCAGAGGAGACAGTCTGAATTAGGTTTTGAGGGCCACCTTGGGGGGAGGTTATGACCTACTCCCAACAAGAGGATTCTCTCCAACAGCATCCGCTCTGCATCAATCCTGTGAAACCTAGGCTCCCTGTGAGGCTGGGCCTGGGTCAAGGACAGGAGGTACAGATTGAACTGCAGTATCTGGTGTAGCAAACATGGACATAGTAAAAAGTAGCCAAGGCAGGAGTCCACAGGCCAGGACAGAGCTTCAAAGCATCAATGAAAACAGACACAAGGTCTGGACATGATACACTCAAGGACATGTGCTCATAAGCACAGACACACACATATGCTCACAGTGACACTTACAGATACACATTCACACATCCACTGGTAGAGAGTGATACAAATTCACATGCTCATACACCCCAGTATCTACACGGACATATTCATATATACACTAAACAGGTACATATTGATACACATGCACAAACACTCGAATTCATATAACATGGACACATTCATATTTATACACACATTAAACACAAACACACACACATTTATACATGCATACACATATACCAATACACATGTGGACACATTCATACACACACTGAACATATACATACATAGACATATGTGTACACAATGATAGACAGAAGCCAATACATGCAATGTGGACCAAGATTCAAACACTGAACACATATATGCAATACACATGAACACACACATCCACACACCAATATATACAATTCATGCACACACTGAACACACACACACATTCACACATATAGTGATGCATGGACATACTCACATACAATGACCACATACTCACACACACTGCATAGTTAAACATGTATACACTGGTATACATCTATGGGCACACTGAACACACAATTACTCATGTACACACGTAAGCCAATACACATAACATGGATATGCATTTTCACACACACTGAACACATGAATACTATCTTAGTTAAGGTTTTATGGCTGTGGAGATATAGCCTGACCACGGCAACTCTTATTAAAGGAAAACATTAAATGGGGGCTGGCTTATAGTTTCAGAGGAATGATTAGTTCATTATTGTCATAGCAAGAAGCATGGTAGCATGCAGGCATACATGGTGTTGGGAAAGAACTGAGAGTTCTACATCTTGATCCAGAGGCAGCAGAAAGAGATTGCTACACTAAGCCTAACTTAAGCATATATGAGACCTCAAAGCCTGCCTTAACAGTGACACACTCCTCCTATGAGGCCACACACATTCCAATAGGCCACACCTCCTCATAGTGCCACTCCCTATGGGCCACACATTCATACACATGAGTCTATGGGGGCCATTCCTTTTCAAAACACCAGAGATCCATAGAAATACTTTACTCTCTCCACTGCTGCTGGTAGAGATACCTCCAAACCAGCTCTTACACATCAAGTTGGTCACTGCTGACCACTGAGATCTACAACACTCCTCCTATGAAGACTGTTCATCAGGTAGTCTCCAGTAGACACAGGGCAGGATCAAGGAAAATAAGCAACAGGCAATGGGGCACTGGAGTGGTATGTGGGGGGCAGTTAGCAAGGCTCAGTCAAGAGAGTGATGGATAGCATAAGGCTAGGTCCCCAAGAAGGATGCTAGGCAAAAGGAAACCAGGAGGATCAGTTCCTGAAGGCCAGCAGGACACAGACCAGCAGTAGTCAGATAATTTTTAATAGCCTGGCCCTGAGCCAACAGGATGGCCCAGTGGGTAAAGATGGCCAAGTTTAACAACCTGAGTTTGATCCCTAGGGCTTATACTGTGAAATGAGAGAACTCACTCCTCCAAGTTGTCCTCTGACCTCCACATGAATGCTGTGTAGCACACATGTCACACACACACACACACACACACTCACACACACTGTAATACTAAAAAGTCTGGCTCTCATTCTGGCTCCTTAGAAAAATCAACCAAGGGTCACAGACACTCTCATGAGCAGTCCTTCCTGGGAGGCTGCTAAGACTTTGTCTAGGGGATCAGATGTAGGCCAATCCAGGTTGATGACCAATGTCCCATTCTATCCCTGCCCTAGGCTGGTACTACAATGACCCAGAGCCACTGACAGAGGGTGTCCCTGCACTCTGGAGGTGGTCATTCTCTCTGCCCAGCTGTCTGGTCTTTGGGCAAGGCCCCTTCCACACATTCAGTCTCAGTAGTTTCACAGCCTTGGGTACCCCCCTGGATGTGCCAGGTCCATTAAGGGTCCACCATTCCCCTCCCTGACAGGGCTACTTCTGGGATCCCTGAAGAAGAGCCTGAAAGGTTCCAGGACAAGTACTTTCTGCTACATGGTTCCACGCAGAAGGTGATGTAAGGAACGTGGGTAAGTTCTGTACTCTGGGGAGCTGCTCTCCTCCATCGATCGGGGAGACAGTCTGAGGCTGCCAACTTTAATGTTGTTGGTGGCAGCAGAGCTGGATGCCACCCTAGGTGCACCACTGGGGGATAGGTGAGTCTAGGTTCTCTGTGGGACAGCTGAGGGTGGAGCTTCAAGTTACACAAGGCACCAAGGGAAGAGCCGAGGCAACAAGCATAGGGACATAGAAACAAACAGGGATGGTTCCCCAGCTGCCTGGATGACTTCAGCATTTGGGGCAAACACAGCTCAAGGGTCACAGAGATGGCCAACTGGAGAAGTCCCAGACAGGTATAACAGTCTGGAGGACATAGAGACTGGGCAGGGTGTTAACAACACAGCCGGCAACTTAGCTGGGACCACAGCAATAAGCCAACATCCAAGTACACCTAGCCCAAGCCAGGACATGCATAACTGTAAAATAAACCAGGAGAGATCTAACCACCACACTTGGAGCAGTCACCATAATAGCACACAGGCGACAGAGACTTGTTACCAGCCTCTAAGAGGTTGGACCAGAAGATCCACATGTTACTTCTTCATCCAGAAATTCAGGGTAAGAGCTAGATTTGCTCAGGGATTGGTGGGATGGTATGCAAAATGAAGGGCTGCTGGAGCCATAGGAGCTGTCTTAGCAAGGCACCTAAACCCTCACCCACCCTAAAGGGAATGAGAAACACAGGTAGCCAGAGAGTGAAACGAGGCAGCCGTTGGTCAGAGCCCAAGACCAGGGTTCCAGGAACAACAGGAGAAACCACTTAGGGACACAGCAAGCACCAGGGCCTGGAACCCCTACTCTTATAGGACACAGACCTCTCTGATATACTAGCTCATAACACAAGGACAGTAGTACTACAGTGACATCACCCTGGACATCCTTTACCAGTGGTCAGCAGGGTGACTAAGTTACCAGCACGGTGGCTGAGTCTGCACTCTTCCCAGTGTCCCCTCCCTCGGGACAGCCAGCCACAGTTGTCTCCCTCTTAGCAGCTCATTTTGATTTCTCCTACAAAACAAATTCAGAATGCAGCCCAAGATGGGCCTCTGGCTCTTGGGTTTGGAACTACTATGGTGGCCAAGGAAGGGGTGGAAAGATGGCTGCAAATGTCATGCGTTCCTGGTCTATATGAGGGTGAGACATTCATAGCCAACTGGCAGCAGCAGAAAGTGGGAGTCTGGGCCAGAGCCCTGTTGGGAGTAAGGCTGACCCTGAAATTACTGAGTCCAGAAGGGAAGGCAGATCTGCTTCCTCTGTAGTCTAAAAAAACTATCCTGGTAAGCTGCACATCTTGAGGCTCTGAGGTTAAAGCAATGGGCTTTCCCAAACGGGTTACAGAAGAGAGGTAAAAAACTCCAGGGATGTCTCCAGGGCACTGAGACACCTCGGGAAATTAGCCCTGGGGCCAATTGTGGGCCAACACCCCAAACCGGTAACTAATGACTAATGTCTAATGTCTAGAGCAGCATGAAAGTGAATCCTATCTACAGGAGCTACTGCCCCAAACCAGAGAGGAAAGACACACACACAGTTTATTTTACCCTCTCCTATGAGGATACACAAGCTTTAAAAAGCACTATAAATCACGAACACATTTCTCAGCCGGAACTTCAAGGCACACTGATGAAGCCTACAGCCCACAGCCACCTAGAGCCCCAGGTGACTTCAACTAGAAGACCATACGAAGCAAATAAGCAGACTAACCAACAGGCGACCTCTGCCCTAGGTAGTCCCAGTACTTAATTAGCTCCAGAGTGACTCTGTTCCTGCTAAACAATGGCTCAGAGGCAGGGAGCTTTCAATAGTCACATTCAGAACCAAACCTCAGGAAGTAGAAGAGGAGGAGAACAGATCTTAAGCTGCAGGCAGTTTATCTTTTCAAAAACAGCCGTATCAAGCAAGCTCCTCTGACCCTAGCCTCTTTACGAGAACAATCCCATAGCACCGGCCTACTGCTCAAGTGTCCTATACACCCCAGAGCCCAAGATGAGGCCGGACACAGGGGACATCCAAAGAACACTTCAACAGAGTTATTTCCATTGGGTTCATTTGTCCATTTCTCACTGGCATGTCCATGTCCCTGTCTTGATGGCCTTAGACCCTGACAACGTAGTGGGCTGAAGTTTTTTGATGCTCACGCACAGCTAAGAGTGTCCACGTCTCTACCAGAACTTTCCTCAGAGGCTGTGCTTGTGGCTATTTATAAGTACTTCTTAGTTCTCCCACTCAAATCTAAAATTAAATATAGCTTTTCTAAGACGGAGATATTTTTTCATCTAAGCCCTGGGTCCCAACTCCCCAGGTCTATACCAGGTCTACCAGAGGGCTAGCCAATGAAGTCTCAGCCTATCACCTAATCCAGAGCATTTCTGATGCAGACTGATCTAAGCCTGTCTTTAGGGAAACACTTAAAACTACAAATCATCTTAGGAACCACCTTAGGAAAGGGGAATTATGGGAGGGATTTCCAGAAGGGCTGGCCCTGCTACACACCATTGTGGTCCACAGCCACTTTGGTCTTACAGAACCACCAGTTTCAGTACACCACAAGTGTAGAACTCATTTTCACCAACCTTTGTGGGTCTGGTAGGAAGATCCTAGAAACTGTTTTGTCAGCTGGATCCTCCCAGTTCAGGCCTGTGTATAGTGCCTCACTGCTGGGACACAGATGGCACTGTTGAGGGAAACATCTCTGGAGTGGTGCCAGAACACCCCGGCATTTGCCTCAGATTCTGGGGACACTGGTGTGTGATCATGGAAGGCTGAGGGCAAAGTAAGGGCAGGCTGCACAAGTGGATGTAAGAGGGTTGGTCTCCCTTGTCTGAGGTACAATCCTGTTTCCCTGTGACTAGCCACACATGGTTGACCTCTTTGCAAACTACAACACAGGTTGGGAACACACCTCTTCTTGGAGATGCACTATGTGCATGTGAAGGGTTCAGTCAGGCCCCAGAGATAGCTCTGGAACCCCATATTTTAACAAACAAGGACCTGGGAAGTCACCCTCATCATAGGATCAGGTCTCCTTATGCTATTTTGTATGCAGCACTATCACCTGGCTATTCCCTGCCAATAGCTGTGCTCCTAAGGGCAGGTGCTGGGACCTGGTGGCCGATGAGCAACTGTTCATCATCTAGTTCATCATCAGGCTCCCGCAGCACAGGTACTACACCATGTTGCTTTGTCTTCTTATGTGCTAAGAGGGTTAGGTAACCTTCACCCTATGTAAGCCCCATATAGTAAGGTAGGCTATGTAGCTGTCTATCTCAGCACAATCCATCCCCAGCAGAGAGGGTCCAGGCTTGACCCTAACATCTGTGCAGTCAGAGGAAACACTACATAATCGCACAATGCAGCCTTTGGCGGGAAAGAAGCAAGGCACCAGACGCACAAATGGAGAGTAACGGGGAGTCCTGGCAACCCCCAAGAGCAGGCTCTATCAGAGACACTGCAGTGTCAGAGACGACCTGGGTTCCAGATAAGCTCAGAAAAAAAACACTCTAAACACACCCATGTGTGGCTTTCTCACTCTAAGATAAAATGAACATACTGGAAGCAGTCACCCTACCTTATGGTGGTGGTGGTGGTGGGGTGGCGTAGGGTTAAGGGAGCATCCCAAGGCCAGAGAGTAAAACAGGCTAAGTGTCAAGAGAGTGCTCTAAACCTGCCTCAGCTACACAAGATGTTTCTAACTCTACTCCTTCGCCTCATTATGGAGGTCTCTGGGCTTTGAGAGCCCTGTAGACCTGTGCTCAAGGTCAAGAACTTGCCCAGCCCTTAGAAAGGCTGTGCTTCCATCGCTCTGTTGCTTGTAGATACAGACTCCTAGGCACCCCTCCCTCTGGCCAGACTGGACTGTCTTCTCCCTGCTGGGAGCCTGTGGACTGAACACTTAACGAGCCTTTTACCCGCTTGCTGTCTGGACAGCAGGTTTCCCAAAACAGCAGCACAGAACCCCATTGCTGGCAGACTGCTGTACTAATACACGGGTGATGTGACTGAATAGATGGGCAGGCATATAATAGGACCTGTCTGTCACTCAGCAGATACATCTCAATACCTGTGTTGTTGAAGTCTACTTTATGTGGCCAAGAACAATACACACCAAGACCCTGCACTGATGAGCACGCAGGCGTTGGGGGGACGGGGAGGCAGGATAGGGGAGAAAGCCATGGCAAGAGGCTAAGGGTGTGTGGGGAGCATATACTCTGAAAGGCCTCTGCAGTGACTAGTGGGATCCAGAAAATGGGACAGAAGGCAGAGTCCCATACAAAGGTGCGGTAAGGGTGACATTCTTAGGTGGGAGGGCCCAGGTTGGGCAGCATACATGGCTACTCGGGACAATGCTTACTCTCTGACTCAGGACCATCTTGGCAGGCATCTGGCCTTGGTCTGGTGTCAGGGGTCTCTCTGGGCTTTCCTCCGTTCTTCCTACACATGCAACTATCAACACAAATCATCTCCCTGTGTCTCAGTGAGTAACAGCACATACATGTGTGCCTGTATCTGTGTTTGTGGAGGTAGGTGGGTGGTGGCTCTGTCCCTCTGGTCCCCACAGTTCTGTTCTGGCTCTGTCCAGTCCTGTAGCCTAAGAGGTGAAATATTGCAACAAAATAAACTGTAGCTGGGGTTCTGCCAGGGTGGCCTACCACCCAAGGGCTCTGCCCAAGCAGAGAGTTCCGAAGACATACATTTGGGGGCTATACACTGCCTTCCAAGAATGAGACTCAAAAACAGAGACTGGCCCTAAATTCCTCTCCAGAGCCTCAGGGACTCAATGGCAGTTGACCTACTTTAGGGAGCACTAGAGGCAGGACTCCCCATAATTACAGTCCTCCAAAAGGGAGCTTTCTAGACACTCAGCTCAATACCACGTGTAGAAACAGCTCAGGCTACCGGGAACAGGTGGCACTGAGACAGGAGCCCTGCCAACAACTTCCCAGGGCCTGCATCACTGCAGGAGGTCCAAGCTTCCTATGGGTGAACAGTCCAGTCTCAGGAGACTAGAGAGAGAACTGGAGTTAAAGGGCTTGCTTCTGCTGGCTCCCACAGAACCTAACCCTAAACCTGCTCACTAAGGATAGTGGCTCTGAGAAGAGGTACTTCAAGTATCAGCTGTCAGAGAAGCACCTGCTTATTAACACAGTGTCCCTTCCTTGGGTCATTCCTGCAGTATCCAGGACATGGAGTCCCTGTCTAGGGATACCATCCAGACAGGACTCATGATAAACCATGTTCTCCCCAACCCGAGTACCATTTTCACATTCTAACTCTACTATTGAGATGTAGGGGAGTTGGAAGCCATGAATATCAGACAACAACAGGGGAGGGGACCCCTGGGAGAGCTTCAAGAGTAGAGATCTACCATGCAGTGGGAGAGACTAACCTGATAGTTATATAGGAATTCATTCTGGTCCTATCTTCCTTGAGGAGCCTGGATTCCGCTTAGGTCAGGAGACAGATCCACCCCAATCTGTGGCTGTCCCAAGCCCCACTGCCTTGGCAAGGTAAGGGAATCACAAGATTCAAGCCCTAAGTATTCTATCTGTTTTCACAGCCAGGCAGGTCATTTGGAAAGTGGGAGGCTCTACATGCACCGCTGTTGGTAGGAGGGCAGCCTATACAACCTGTGTGGGTGGAAACCCCTGTCCCTAGCACTCCCTGAGCTCCCTGATGGAGAAGACCACAGCACCACTCTTCCCATGCCACCTGCAGACTCACAGGGCTCCTCTAGTTTTAGCTGGCAGGGAAGGAGGTTTATGGGGACTGTGTCCCAGAGACTGGTTATTCCTCTGAAGGACAGAGTCAACTTAATCCAATGCCTCTGGAGAGAAGGCTCCTACCTCACTGACCACAGGTGCTAATAGTCTCAGGTGGCTGGCCAGAATAAAGAGGCCTGGGAGGCGTAGGGGAGGATGGAGCCTGTTTGGGAGGGGGCTTAGCTTTGGGGAACTTTTAAGGCCAGATGAGAAAGTCAAAAGAACAACTGGCAGGACATAATACAAATACTCAAGGACTCCTTCCTGTAGGTGAGAGACTTCCTGAACAGGTAGACCTGGGTTTGATCTGTCCATGGGAGTTGCCCCCTTACAGGATAACTTGGCAAGCAAAAATATTGTTAAGAGACTCCTAAAGTATGGCACTTGCTGCCTGACCCAGCTAGAGCCTAGCCCATGGTCACAAGCTCTCCTCTCTGCACAAGCTCTCCTCTCCACTACACAGTCAAGAGCCAGTGCTTGCCCTCCCAAGAGCTTAGTGTCTTAGTTAGGGTTGCTATTGCTGCGACAAAACACTGGGACCAAAAAGCAAGCTGAGGAGGAAGTTAGGTCAGTCCAGTTCTGTGTCTACTTAGATAGTTAAAATTGTGTTTTAAAAATGCCTGTAGAGCCGGGCGGTGGTGGCGCACGCCTTTAATCCCAGCACTTGGGAGGCAGAGGCAGGCGGATTTCTGAGTTCGAGGCCAGCCTGGTCTACCGAGTGAGTTCCAGGACAGCCCGGGCTACACAGAAAAACCTTGTCTCGAAAAACCAAAAAAAAAAAAAAAAAAAAAAAAAAAAAAAAAAAAAAAAATGCCTGTAGATGGTAAATAAGTTCTTAGGAAAAATTAAGTCACTTTTCTGACTCTAAAGCAGATGACTGAACAGTAATGTGCTTACTCAGGAAAAGAGCTGCCCACAACATTAATGGTCTGCCTAAGTGGCATGTCCCAGGTTAAGTCACAGCTCAGTTCACCATGCCACCCATGACATTGGCAACATGCTGAAGGGCCACCATACGGAAAACAGCCCAGAAACACATGGGTTAGCTTTATCTCATTTTAAAAAAAAAATTACTATGGTGATACAATGTAACATGGGCTGCCATCACAGTAAAATATCACAAACGCCCCACCCCCAAAACTGGGTACTTCCCTCCAGGCTAGGGCTCATTTCCACGACAATTCTAAACTATAGGTTAGAGACATCAGGAACTCCAGCTCAAGAGTGAAGGGATACTCTAACATACTGCGGCAGACCCACAAGGACTGAGTCCAGAGCAACCATGATCCTGGTCATATGGGTTCGTCACACTTTTTCCTAGGTGACGTCCAATGAAACTAGATATGGAGGAGCCCCATGTTCAGGTAAGAGGAAGGCTCCCTGGGTCTGGCATGCTGGAATGCAGCTTTGAGAGACAAGATTTGATGAAAGTTTTGCTTGGACACTCTAGCCTTATGGGTCTGGGAAAGGAAGCTAGGGAACCTTCTCAGACACTGTATAGGAGTAGATAATTGGACTTGTGGGCACTTTGCTAGGAGTGAGGGTGCAGAGGCACCGGACACAAGTACCTGACAAGGGCAACAGGTGGGCCCCAAGCTCAGGGTCTGCAGCTGGGTCTAGATGGCCATCATTTAAGGCACAAAATTTCAAATCTTTAAAAAAAAATGCTAAACACAGGCTAGAGAGATGGCTCACTGATTAAGTGCTTGCCACTCAAGTGTGAAAAGCAAGAGTCTGGGATCCCCTGAATCCAAGTGTCTTAGTCAGGGTTGTTGCTATTGCTGCGACAAAACACCAGGACCAAAAAGCAAGTTGAGGAGGAAAGGGTCCATTCGATAGCTTACACTTTCCAATCATAGTCCATCATTAGGGGAAGACAGGATAGGTGGAACTGGGAGGCAGAAACTGATGTCACTGAGGGGTGCTATTTACTGGCTTGTTTCACATGGCTTGTTCAGTCTGCTTTCTTGTAGAACCCAGGACCACCAGCCAAGGGATGGCACCACCCATCATGGGCTCGGCCTTCCCCAACTAATCACACATTGAGAAAATGCCTTACAGCTGGATCTCATGAAGGCATCTTCTCAACTGAAGCTTCTTCCTCTCTGATGACTCTACCTTCCGTCAAGTTGACACACAAAACCAGCCAGTACACAAGAAAATCCCTACCAAATGTAGCAGCACACCTGTAACTGCGGCCTCAATAAGCCAGAGATGGGATCCCCAGAGCAAGCTGACTTGCAGAATGACCGTATGGCTGAGCTCTGGGCGTGATGAAGAGACCACACCTCACTGAATGAGGTGGAAAAGCTATTGAAAATGATTCCCAACACCAACCCTAGGTCTCCACATGCATGTGCACCCACATGCTCACACCCCGACAGAAGCGGGGGGCAGGGGCACACATGAACATGTACACACACATGAAAAAAGGGAAAAAAAGAGAGAAACATAATTCAGTTGCACAAAGATATAGTTGCATCAGAGTTAGCAGTAGACTAAGGTTGCCACAGGGAGATATGTAAGAAGCAGCATCCAGGAGCAGCCTACAAACAGCCTCAGGCTCCATGTCTGTCCTTCGAGTTTCAGGCTGCCAGGTGCACTAGCATATGGAAGTCACTAACACTACCTGCTTGCATGAAACTGTCACAGACCTAGAGGGCTACTGGCTGACCTGGGGTTCCCTACTACCACAGAATCCCTTAAGGCGCATACCTCTAACCCCATTTCACAAGTTAGATACAGGTCACTGCTATTTGTATGAATGTAAGTCACTGACCACTTGTAGATAGAAAGGGTGACATTCAAACCAAAAGGCTTACACAGGAAAAGGCTGGAATTACAGCTGAAAAAAGAATACAATGTAAGACACCAGCCAGTGGTTCCTTCTGGAACACTATCCCCCAAGCAATCGGTGAGGAAACTTGTTCACTGCAGCTGTATCCAGCAGGGAACCACAGAGAGGGAAGGGGAGGTCTTGACATCACAGCTGTGTGGAGGCCAGAATGATATCTATACCTGCAAAGATGTGTGCTCTGCTGGACTCTGGGAGCTGTGACCTGGGCCATGGTGAGAAGAGGCTTCCCAGTGAGAGCTCCCATCTGTGCTGTGGAAAGTGCTGCTCTACCTAGGCCTTGTGTGGAACCCAGTACAGAAAACGTAAAGAGCAGTCAACAGCAGAACAAAAGCCAGCTGCTGCTGCTAACACTAAGGAACATGAAAGGGAAGCCCACAGAGGGGCCACAGGCTCACTACAGATAAGGGTTCCCTGTAGAGGCAGGTAGACATCCACACTAAGGTACACCACACTCCTGTGAGAGAGAGACAGTTCAGAACCTAGTCCTGCATATCCTCATCTGAGACTCAGGAAGAATAGGTACAATGCAGCCCAAGCCAGCTACTCTAGTGTCTCTCCTCCCCGTCCTGCAAATCCTCCCTGTCCAATGTTCCCCTAGTCTTTTGTCCATAAGTCTGTGGAACACCTGCACCTCCATGCAGCATGATGAGGTGCAAGAGGATCTTTTAAATACAGACCACCCTTCTCTAAGTCTCCTGCAGTGTCCAGGTGCCCAGTGGGCAGGAAGAGTCAACAGAACATTGCCATCCTTGTGCCCATATGTCTGGAGCCTAAACATAAAACACCAGTCGTCTACAGGAGTAGCAGGATATGTGCTGTCAGGAAGGCAACACCATTCCTCCTGGAGCCAGGCCACAGCCACAGCCCAGCTGTGCATTGCCGGAGCTCTGACACTAGAAGAAAGGCAGGCCATATGAGATTCTCAGTATTTATGCAAATTCCACTCAGGGCTCTGAAGTTAGCTGAGGTCACCTGACCTCACCATCACCTGGGATGAGCCTGGGTACTGGGGGTTCACAGCTTCCTCTGAACATGCCACTGAACAAGGATGGGGCTCCAGCAGAAGGTGGCTCTGCTGTCCAGGAAGTAAACTCAGATCTAGGTAAATTTCAAAACTGGGAAAACCCATCAGAGCTGGGACGGGAAATGCTTGTACCACAGAGCTCGTGGGAAGTACCCCAAAAACCCTGTGACAGAAAAGCACTTTATGACTTCAAACATAACAAACTGTAAAGAACTTTAGCTGACAGCCCAAGGCCTTCTGAGGCTTTTCTTTCATCTGTATCCTTGCTGTAACAGGAAGCAGCGAGCACTTCAACCCCAGTGTACAGACCTTAGTCTGTTATTTTCTGTCTACTAAATGCTTAAGCTGCTTGCTAAATCTGTAGTTAAGTGACAGATGGGCGGCTAGAGGCTGAGGTGGCCTGTGTGTCCTTAATCCAAAGCTATACAGTAACCCCTCCCAGGGCAGTTTAGAGCCACTTGGAGTTGGAAGTTTCTAAGCTTCAGCCTTAAGGGAAAGTGGGATTCTTTTGCTTTAAGGACAGGTTATCTACCCATCCTCTAGAAACTTTTTTTTTTTTTCTTCGAGACAGGGTTTCTCTGACAGAGTTTCTCTGACAGCCCTGGCTGTCCTGGAACTCACTCTGTAGACCAGGCTGGCCTTGAACTCAGAAATCCGCCTGCCTCTGCCTCCCAAGTGCTGGGATTAAAGGCGTGCACCACCACTCCCCGGCCCTCTAGAAACTTTTCAACAGAGCCTTCCACAAAGGCAAAGGCTCTGCAAAGCATGGCTTGGGGAACGTACAACAGAGAATTCTGAGGGCATTTATAAATATGTTCTTTACCCACAGGCTGTAGACACCCAAGCAGTTACACACACTAAGGTTCTGGGCACAGCCTTATGGGCACACGCTTCTGAGCAACAAAGACCTGGCCCTAGCATCAGACTAAGTGTATTAAGATTGTGACAAGCATGGATGCAGAAGGAATGGGGAGCTAGGTTTCTGGGAGAAAGATGTTTCATCCAGAGTGAGTAGAGGCAGTGTATACAGAGTGGGAAGGGACAGGAACATAAAGCGGGGGTGGGGGTGTGTGGAGACAGTGTGAGGTAAACCTGGAGATTAAAATGGGGGTAGGAACCTACCAAGATGGGGTATAGGCAGGCTAATAAGGCTAGGACTGGAAAGAATAACTAGGAATGGGTTGCTTCTGGTGATTAGGGTGGGATGGGGGTAGGGTGAACCAGGAGGGACTTGGCTTGAAAAGGGCCTCAAATCCACACAGGCAGCAGATCCAGGAGGAAGAAGGAAGACCCACATGTGACCCAGGATAGAGTTGTAGGGTAGGAAGTTGTGGAATGAAACTGAGAGTAATAAAGTTCAAGTGTGACTGTGCCCTAAGCCCTCCTGCTGGGCACAGCCTCAGGCAGTGAGGACCAACTGACAGCAGCAGAGGCTCCAGGAAAAGCCACACAGGCTTCAGACACAAGCAAGAAAGAGGACAAGACCTGGGAACCAATATGAGGCAACCCTGCCTTTATCCTTTCCGTGTTCAATTCTGTTGACCATCCCGTTTCTATGGGTGAAAACCAACCCCATTAAATGCTTTGAGAAGAAGCCGGTGCTTGGGAAAGTAACAACTTCAACAGGCTTTACAAACTTTACCCTAAAATTATGTCTGATAAGTTACACATTTAAAAACACCATCTCTTCCCAGAGCTGGTCCCTCATAGTTGGAAATACTACTCTGTCCGTAAACCACAGAAGTCTGAAACTATGAATCTGCTCAGTACTCAAAGAAGGGTCCCAGAAGGGACCAGGTCTCACGGTGAGAGCCACAAGAACAGATGGTAACTAACTGTGCCTAGATCTAAGTCCCCGCTCACTACCGAGCAACCACGGCACACAGGTTCCCTCTCACGTGGGAACTAGGTTGTATAAAGTTGATTCTGGGCACAGCCAACCCCAGGGAGCATCGCTAACAACCGAAACACTGTACTAGACAGAGGAAGCAATCTGCAAACATAGATGTGGAAACCATCCCACTGGGTTATGCCAGGGGCCCCGCGCATCCTGTGCTCCAGATGACAATCCAGGTCCCGACACTAGGCCACGGAGACAGCTAGGCCCCCTAGCTGTGCGGAGACGCTGGAAAGGGGCTGCCTGATGCGAGGACCTCCCCACACCCCCGCCCACTTCCAGGCCTCCTGCTGGCGGGAACACGCGCCAGGCCCGGGATGAGGGTGTAGGGCCCAAAGGATGGAGTGCAGCGTCCGGTACCGAAACCAAAGAGGGTGTAAGCCAGCGTGCACGCAGGCGGCGGGAAGCTGAACCCTGGCGCGAGCTCGAAGAGTGATGCAGGGGAGGGGTGAGGCTCTCGGAGGACCGGGCGGCGCCCAGCCCCTCCCCACCGCATCCCGGGCGCATCCAGGATAAGAGTACACCAGCGCTGCGGAGAACCCACCTGGGCCTTCTGCAGGGCGCTCAGTCGCAGCTCATGCACGAAGGGGTTCCGCCCCGGGGGCGCTAGCCGCCGCGCGTCGCCTGCCCCAGAGCTGGAGGAGGGGGCGGCCCGCGGCCCGCGACCCCTCAGCCTCATGGCGGCCCGCGCCTGAGCAAGGAGTAGAGCAGATGGAGCACAACCGACCGAGCTCAGCGGAGCGGAGCCAAGCACAGAGGAGCCGAGAACTGCAAAGCTAGCAGAGCGCGCGGGAGTGGGCCTTAGATGCGCGGCCGCCCGGAGGCGCAGGCGCGGGAGGGGCGGTGTGACGTGGGTGGGGCCAACAGGATGCCCCGCCCTGACCGCGCTGGGCTATGAATGCGCCTGCGCGTCTTAAGGCTCCTGGACTTACCTAGAACTCGAGGAATCCTGCGAATTTGCATGTGTAGGGAGACCTTGAAATTTGGGTCGCAGGGACCAAGGTTGTGGGCGCGGCGACCGCGGAGGATCCCAATGATAACGCTGAGGCGGTCTGCGCCCAAACCTGCGACCCTAGAAGGAGGTTCTTGGAGCGACCCCATACTGTGCCAGGCCCGCTTTTCAGCACAACACTGTCCTCACAGGCAACTTCCTTCCCCTAACCATTGTAATCCATCAGTCGTCATCGTGGGAGAAGATAGGTTAGGGGATCCTAATTTGTATTACACCATTAACTAGGGCTCAAAATAGCCTTTCTGCTGAAATGTATACATTTGACTCACTGAATGCCTTTCTCACTTTGTATCATGTTTTAAAATAGAATACAAAGTAGCTTTCCAATCGAAATGTATGTATTTGGAAAACTAATGCCTTTTGTAGCAACACCAGGTGCATTTATTTGTATAACTCATAGAACCTTCAACAAGTAGGTACTGGGAGACAGAGGGTCTAGCCTCACTCACCAGACAGGAGGAAGGAGCCAAGTTCTGCCTAATTCCAGATACCCTTGGCTTCCTGTCTAACCTCCCCAAAGTCTAAACTTCCTGTGGACACCAGAGATCTTAGAGTCTCCACCATATCGTCTCCCAGAAGCCTGTTCATAGAATCACCCAAGCCTCTTATAACTCCTGACAGAAGTGTGACAATGGTGTGTTTTGAGAAGTTGGCTAGAAGGAAACTACTTGAGCAGATCTTGTCGCTTCAGAGCTTCATCTTGTATTGGACACCTGAGTTATCTTGAGACCCCCTTGTCCCCTCTGTAAGATGAGCCATGAAGCAGCATCAGTACACATAGCCTTTCCTCTGGGCTAAGAAGGCTGTGGAGATCCTTAATGACTATGAACAACCTTAATGCTCGGATATGTTGTCCTGTGGTCTAGCCATTAGCATTCCACTGATCCTAGCTTTTAATTCCCATTTGTTTTAGTCTCAGACACAAGAGTGCAGCATCCAAGGATCTTCAGCTTCCTATCAAGAAAACCCCAGGCACAAAGGCCTGCTAGCCTTACATGCAGACCTTTAGCCCAAGGAAGTCAGGTGGGTCAAGTGCCACCGGAAGTCTAGAAGCCTGAGAATATCCTGGGCCAGGATTTCTGTAGCCTCAAAGCTGGGTCTTAGAGAGCTGTGAACATCTTGTGTAGCTGTGTTAGCCCAGGTTCACATTTTATGTGGAAAGAAAATCTTTTGCAGGTGATCATGATGAATCTAATAGATTTGTTGGGACCCATCCAGTATTAGTGATGTCTTTATGAATGGGAGATTTGAATGAGGAGACAAGGCAGAATGGGGGGCACCATGTAAGACCATAGTTTTTCTGATTGAGGCTGCTCAGCCACCTGAAGCTGGAGAGAGCTGGGAGGGTCCTACCTTAGAGACATCAGGGAGAGCTGCCTCTACTTTGATCTTGGATGGCTATCTATCTGAGCTGTGAGAAGATGCAGTTTTTTTTTATTCAGTTTGTAGTCAATTGTTCAGAGTCCCAGGAGGTTCAAAGTAAAGTATGAATCACTGGGTGGATGGGAGGGGGCACCCTGTCCCAGCCCTGCAATCTAAGCAAAGTGAATAGACTAAGAAGTCTCAATGTCCTACTCCCGGGAGAGGACTTGCCTGCACTACCTACCCTGCTCTACCTTTGAGGAAGCCCCATGGGAAATGTGGCCTGGTGGAAACCCAAAGTGGATCCTTGGGCCAGTGAGGCATGTTTGGAGGAAGGAAATGATTTGTTTAGAGCAGGTTTTGGTGAGACACAGAGGTCAAAAAGTAACTGTCAAAAGGAAGACTCTCCTGCTCACAGAACAATGAACATCAGAGGGCCAAGTGGGAAGTCTTCTGTCTTAGGCTTTTTGTACTGCTATAACAAAACACCCAGGAATGGATGTTTTATAAGGCACAGAGAATTATTCTCTCACACTCGCAAGCCTGAAATAGGAGCCCAGCAGGCTTAAAGTCTGATGCCACATGAGCATGGTATCACTGAGAGGGACTCTGAGTCCTCACATAGCAGGAGAATGGCAGAGTGGAAACTGCAAGCCCTTTTATAGCTTTTTTTTTTTATTTTTTTTTTTTTTTTTTAAAGATTTATTTATTTATTATATATGAATATACTGTAGCTGTCTTCAGAGACACCAGAAGACGGCATCAGATTTCAGTACAGATGGTTGTGAGCCACCATGTGGTTGCTGGGATTTGAACTTAGGACCTCTGGAAGTGCAGTCAGTGCTCTTAACCACTGAGCCATCTCTCCAGCCCCCTTTTATAGCTTTTATAGTGGCAGAAACTAGTTCCTTCCCTCTCCTTCACATTTAATATGATAGTCTTTCACTGCCTTTGTGAGGTGGGAGTGTAGATTGCTGGTTCAGATCTTTCTTATTTAATGCTGTCCATTTTCTTATAAGCACAGCTTTGTCTGCGTCCCACAAATGCTGGCCTGCTGGTTTTCCACTTTCCTTTGGTTTTTAATTTACTTTCTATTTTCCCTGGTGGTCGCTTTGACCCTGTGTTGTTTCGTTAGCTGCATATTAATGTCCAAATATTTGGAAAGGTGCCAGGCACATTCCTGTCGTTAATTTTAATAACTCCTTTGTGGTCACAACACATAGGCTTTGTGAGCACTCGGCATTTGTGGCCTATAATTATGCATTTGGGGTGGAGTGTTCTGTGAATGCTGGTGGGTTACATTGTGCATAGTTTTGTGCAGGTTCCACATCTTCCTCCACTTGTATTACTTGTTCTGTTAATTACGGAGGCAAAGCTTATTTGAGCACTTTTCTATTTTACTTTTGAATACTTTTAGCTCTCGTCTTCTGTATTTTGCAGCAGTGTCATTAGGCACATACATACTCAGAGGGATTGTTTCTCCACTGATCAATCTCTTTATCATGATGGAGTCTTTGACCCATCCTTATGGTCACCCGCTGCCTATGCCCATGGCCATGCTTCCCCATCTTGTTAATGTATTTTACCTTTTAACTGACCTCAAAATCCAGTCCTTTTGGCAGTTGTATTTAGATAAATGGGATTGGTGGTTCATTCAAAAATTCTGGCACCCAAGATGTTGACATAGGAAGTGCTCTGTGAGTTTCAAAGCCAGCCTAATGCACATAGCAAGACTCTTGTTTAAAAAAAAAAAAAAAAAAAACAACCAAACTAGTAGCATTTATATCCTCTGCATCGGAGGTGCCAGCAGACTTAGGGTTAGATCTTCAGTCCTGCTGTTTGCTTTTTGATTATCTTCTCTGGCCATGCTTTGTGCTTTTTCTCTTCTGGACCAATTCAGCAAGTTTTCCTCTTATCTCTTACCATTGGCTCGTCAGCTTTACCTCGTCATTAACACTTTAGAATCTGTTTTGGGCTTAATATGCATTCTCTGATGGCATTTCAAACAGTATGATGCCACTTTACATGTGAGACTCCACAGAATCCACTTCCGTTTCTTTCCTGCCCTTCCCGCCACTGCTCTTGTGTATTTTAACTTTATATATGTGAAACCTGCACCACACACTATTATTATTTTTGCTTTTAACAGTCAATTATCTTTTGAAGATAATAAAGAGCCGGGCGGTGGTGGCGCACTCCTTTAATCCCAGCATTTGGGAGGCAGAGGCAGGCGGATTTCTGAGTTCGAGGCCAGCCTGGTCTACAGAGTGAGTTCCAGGACAGCCAAGGCTACACAGAGAAACCCTGTCTCGAAAAACCAAAAAAGAAAAAAAGAAAAAAAAAGAAAAAAAAAGATAATAAAGAGACTTTTGTATTTGTGTCAATGGTTGCCTTTTAAGTTCATCCATTGCCCTGTGCATATCTGAATTCTTGGTCCTGAGGAAATTCTACTAAACATTCTGAATTGTAGAGCTGTTTGATTGTGCTTTTTTACATTGTGGATATCTGAGATATGTTTAGTTTGCCTTTGTTTCTATGGGTTTTTCTCTGGTGACTGTAGAATTCTGCTGCAACTAGGCTTTGTTTTATGCCTCTGATACTTCCATGTCCTTGCCAACACTTAGTACCTAGACCGGCATCCATGTTGTGGTCCCTGACTGATAGGATTTGCCATCTGTAACTTACCTAGTGAGCTCTTTGTCCAAAGATCTTCCTCATTACAATTTTGTAGTGGGTCTGATGAGATTGTTTCTGAGACAGAAACTGGCTGTGTAACTCAGAGTGGCCTGAAACCCAATCATTCATCTACTGTAGCTTACTATGTGCTAGGATTACAGGCAGGCAGCCTGTGAGGTTTTATGCATTCTGAATTTGTTTCATTATAGCTTCTGTGACTTGAAAATACATTTTAACATCCTCTAGTTGTCTTTTCATTCTTTGAACAGGACTTTTTTTTAACATCAGAATATCACTTTGTTGCCCATGCTGACTGTTTAAAGCATCAGAATATTACGTTGTTGCCCATGCTGACCCCAACTCACAGGATCACATGGTTCTTCAGCCTCAGCCTTCAGAGTAAGTGGAACTATGGGCCTGGGCCACTACACCTAGCTCTCATATGAGAATCTTGAAAGAAATAGGATCTCAATAGTGCTGGGTCTTTGAACCATTTATCCAGTATTCAAAACACCATTTGTCTAGTTTGGGTCATTTCATCCAACAACAATGTTTTGTGGCTTGCCATGGATAAAATGGTTGACCTTTGCCATGTGCAATAGTTTTAGACTAATATAAATGATCCTTTTATTTAGACTGTTTATTGCCAGCATACAAAAATGTGTTTTTAGGACATCTTGACCCCATGTCTTTGAGTCTTATTGGAGTTTCTTATGAGTCCTGGTAGCTTTTTCATTGGTTCTGGATTTTCTAGGCACAGAATCATGTTTTCTATTAATAAAGACAATCTTGCCCCTTCTTTTCTCACCTTGCTTTCTTCTTGTTGTTCGGTTTTACTGATTAGAGCCCCTGGTACTCTTGATGGGCACAAGGAGTGCTCATTCTTGCCTTTCCCTTCAATGTGGTTTGCAAACAATCTCAAAGATATTTGCATCCCTGTCCATGAAGGCTCTGCTCGGCGGTGGCTTTTTTCCTATGCCTTGTGTTGTTATTAGAGCAATATCAGCCTCATGGACAAGTTTGTGCCTGTTCCATCCCCTCTGGATTTCTTGAAGAGCTTTGTTTCCTCTAAAAATGTTGGTAGAAATTCCCAGTGAGGATATCTTTGACCTAAAATTCAAATAACTCCATAGATATAGGGTTGTTCTGCTTCTTCCCAAGTAAGCTTTGATGTGTGTATCTTCTTAGGAATCTGTCCATGTCATCTAAGTTGAGAGATGTATTCTCATATTGGCACACTCTTATACTGTTCACTGTTAAAGAAAATCTGTATAGCCCTATGGTTGTCACTGTGCTCATTCCTGCCTGTGGTTTCTATATTCTCTGCCTGTGCTCACCCTTAATGGTGGTGCCTGTGTTCTTAAGGTGCTTAGTTCCCATGTGGTTAGTTACTCTTGATAGTTTCTGTTTTCTTTGGTTCCTGATTTGTTAGGCAAGAGTTCCCCCCACTTTGTTGATTTTTGCAAAGTCTCTAGTTCCTCTGAAATCTTGTGTTATTTCCTTTTATGTGTGCATGCATGTTTGTATGGGGGACATATGTATGGGAATGTCTGTGTATATGTGTACATGCATGTTTGTATGGGGACGTATGTATGGGAGTGTCTGTGTATATGTGCAGATGGATGTGAAGAGGACCTAAGATCAACTTGGGATATCAGTGCTCAGGAGCTGTCAGCTTTGTTTTTGTTTGTTTGTTTTGTTTTTAATTTTTATTTTGGGGTGTGTGTGCAGGTGCACATGGAAACAAGAGGTTGATCAAGATGTTTTCACTATTTTCTCTCTGGGGTTATATACTGAAGCAGTGTCCCACTTGAACCAAGAGTCTAGCTAGCCATCTTGCTCCTGGTCTCCCTTTCTCTGCCTCCCAAGTGCTGGGGCTACATACACACAGGCCCCTACTCACCTGCCATTTTCCTGGGTGTTGGGAATCCAGACTCCAGTCTTGACACTTACATAGCAAGCACTTTACCTAAGAAGGAGGGTCAAATCTGAAGCTTACCAACTAGGATGAGGGGCTGGTCAGCAATTTCCAGGGTTCTGCTTGTCTCTGTTTCACAGAGTCAGGAATTACAAAAGCATATCACTATGCTCAGATGGGTGACTGGGTCACATGGATGCTGGGACTCTAATTCAGGTTCCTTACCAACTGAGCCATCTTACTCTAACATAGTTTTCACCAGCTCTTTCTCTGTCTTTAATCTGTTTTTCTTCCTCTTCTACTTCCTTAAACTGAATGCCAAGGTGTTTGACATTCTCTTTCATTTTGTGATACAGATATGTAACAATGTAACGTTCTCTTGGGAACTGACTTGGCTGAAGCCCAGGCAGAGAAGCGTTATGTGCTGACATTGTTTTACTTAGTTTAATATACTTTCTAGATTCTGTTTGGGCATGTTCTTTGGTCCATAGATCATTTAAAAGACTGGATTTTGGGGGTCTGGGGAGATGGTTTAGTGGGTTAAGTGCTTGCCTTGTAAGTAGAAGAACCTGAGTTCAGATCTCTAGCACCAATGGAAAAGCTGATCATGGTACCATACATCTGGAACGCTATTGCTGGGGAGGTGGGCAGGACTCACTGGCCAGCTAGTATAGCCTAAAGCAGTGATTCTCAACCTTTAATATGGTTCCTCACATTATGGTGACCCCCCAACCATAGAATTATTTTGTTGCTATTTCATAATTTCAATTTTACTAGTGTTATGAATCATAATGTAAATATCTGATATGTGACTCCTATCAAAAGATCATTCGACCCCCAAGAGATCATGACCCTCAGGATGAGAACTACTGGCCTAAAGGGAAGAATCAGATTACTGAGAGACCCCCTTTCAAAAGATAAGGTGGAGACTGATTAAGGAAGACACTTATCACTGATCTCCACATGCATTAGAATTGTACTCACATTGACATGTGCACACATCCCCATATAAAACTTCCCAGACACACAAAATAAGGATGGGTTTTAGTTTCTTAATATCTTGGAATAGTCCAAATCTGTTACTTACTAATAATTTAATTCCATAGTAGCTAGAAAACATATTTAGCGTGACATATATCTTCAAATTTATGGACATTTAATTAATATAATTACTCTTCTCACTGTGATGATAAAAAACTTTTCAGAAACAACTTAAAGAAAGCAGGTTTATTCTGGCTAATGGTTTATGGAGAATCAGTTCATCTTGGCAGAGAAGGTGTGATGTGGCTGGTCAGACTGATAATGATAGCCACATTTAAGGTGATATTTCCTCCTCCATTAAATCTCTCTGCAAACATTCTCACAGACACACCCAGAGGTATATGAGTCTGTTAGCTGATTCTAAATCCAACCAAGGTGACAATGAAGGTGAACCATCACATGCTCTGTGTTGGCAAATGTCCTTCAGGAAGTTGAGGAGGCTGCATACACTACCCTTATGTGTGGGAGTTCTAAATATCACGTGGCTAATACTCCAGAGGTTCCAGCTGAGGCTTTGAGGTAATTTGTCTAAGCTGGGCTCCTATCTCTGCTTACCGTGTTCCTCAGCTTGCAGATGCATCATGCCAGCCTCTGCCTTCCTGCCCTGTGCTCTTCTTTTCTGAGTCTGTGCTTCCTCATCACACTTCCTGTCTCCTACAGGGCCTCAGGCACTAGATGTGAGGCCAGCATAAACTCAGCAGGGTCTCATCCTGAGATTCTTCCTCCATCACACTTCCAAAGATCCTTTCCCAGTGGTCTCATTCACAGAGTCTGGGTTTTTGATTCTTTGGGAAGAAAACACATTCCAAATCAAGGTAGTTACTTAATCCAGGCAAATCTAAACCCACAGGCAGATCCTGGAGATAAAGTATAGTCCTTGCATCTCTGTGTGGCCCTTTGCTGCCTGTGTTTCAACACACTGAATTTGGGGCAGGGGCACCCTCCAGCAGAATGAGACCACAAAAATGAGACCATGCTGGGTTTACAACGACCTTAAATCTAGTGGTTCTGTCCCCATAGGAGAAAGGGCTGTGTGCTTCTGCTGATGAGGCCAAGCCAAATGCCACGTTGAGCAAGCAGCTTGGCTGTCCTCTAGCTCTGTGGCTGCCAGTTTGGAGAATAACTACATTCCGGAGTGGCTCTCAAAACAGCACCTTCCCTTCAAGACAGCCTATTTGGGTGGGCCTTCCACTGTCCTTACCACATGTTTTCAAAATCTCCTCTGCGAAGATACTCAGTATAAATCTGGCCTTTCAGTGCCCCAAAACCCCAACTTGTGCATTCTTTGGGTTCCTGGCTCTGTTCTGTACCAAAGGCTCGGGAGACTTTAGGTGATGATGCTCTATGCTTGCTACTGTCCCTTCTTACCATTCACACCACAGCTACAGAGCACTGGGAAACAAAGCTGGGTCCGTAGGACAAATAGATTCCTCAGATACTTCATGGAAGGAGGTTCCAGCCATTGGACCTAGACTGCCCTTCCTGATCCACTGCCGAAAGGTGAGCAAAAGACTGTGTTTCTAAGGGGAAAGAAACACAGCAGTGTGCAGTTTACATCATTTCGTGTCTTCTCCCATTTGAGACTTATGCCCAAACTGGACAGAGTGACTCACATCTGTAATCCCCACAGATGACAGAAGGCTGAACCGGGATGATTGCTTTCAGTCCTAGGTCAGTCCGGTCTACACCGTGAGTTCAAAGCCAGTCTGTGTTACATTGTTAAATTCAAGGCCATCATGGGGCTACAGGATCGAAATTCCAGAGAAAAAGTAAGACAGGGGAGGACTTCAATCTCTCAGAGCTGAGATCAATAAACGTTAGCCAGTTGAAAGTTACAGCAAGCAAAAGGGATGTTCAACAGATTTTCCCTAGTGCATCCTAGCTGTTTCTGTCTATTCCCTTTAGTTTTAAGGCGCATAAGCAAATAACGAAGTCCAAAGAAAACACCATTCTTTAAAGAACACATGATCTGACATCTCAGTGCTTCGTCTCCACCCTGGTCAGAGCCACTATATTTCCATTTCTCTGAGGGCATCAGTGTATGTAAACAGCCTGTGCCAGATACTTTTTGTCTGAGGAGCTGATGTTCCTTGGCCAGTAGGACACCACAGGGCTGGTTTGAGGAGTTTACAGTTCTACAGAGGGAAGAAGATTGAGGCTACAGTGTCTTGGCTACAGGCATCTGCTTGGTTTCATGCTTGTCTACTGACCCTAGTTATGTCCATAATAGCAGATGGCAAGTACAGGCAGTAAGAAGAGCTGGCATGGTGATAGTCCTACATTTGCATTAGTTAGAAATTGTAGGTAGAGCCCCCTTCTAATGCCCTTCTTGCCCTCAGCATTTGACTCTAACCTCCTCAGCCACTGCTGGGCCCAACTTGTACTGCTATTATTTGGATCTCTTGGGACTTTGCAGCTGGCTGTCCTGAAAGTCTGCGTCCTTCTGTTCCTCTTGCTTTATCCTGTGAACGTAGTGTTCTTGGGGAACCCTCTGAGCCCATTCTTCGGCCTCACTGTTCTGGCTAAACTTGAGTCTAACATGCTGCCCTCTCTTCAGTGATGGCTATCCAGTTCGTGACCTCCTTTTGGAGCCAAGATCAGAACCACATACCCAGTGATGATCTCACATACTGGTTGTGTGGTATGTCTTAGCCACAGAACACCAAAGATTGTGCAGCTTAAAGTCCAGGCATTTGCTTCTCGCTGTCTTAGAAGTTAAGGGAAAGGTACCAGTGGATTACAGTGTCTGATGAAGGCCTAACTTCCAGTTTAGAGATGATACCTTCTCCAGAGTCCTCTGCAGTTGATAGAAAGAGTCACATCTCTGGTCTATCCTTTAAGTACCTCCCCCACTCTCTAGTTCCTCCTCATTATTTCCCAGCCCTGGTGTCTCCCAGCCCTGAGGTTTCCCAGCCCTGGTGTCTCCCAGCCCTCGTGTCTTAAAGCCATCCTCTCCTTTCTGGTGACTCAGCTTGCACATTTCAGGAGGAGCACTGACACTCAATGTCTTAATTAGGGTTTCTGCTGCTGTGATGAAACACCATGAGCAGAGTAACTTGGGGAGGAAAGGGTTTATTTGGTTTACACTTTCACAGCATTGTTCATCATTGAAGGAAGTCAAACTTTAAGGCAGGAACTGATGTAGAGGCCTTTGGGGTGGTGCTGCTTACTGGCTTGCTCCCTGTGGCTTGCTCAGCTTGCTTTCTTATAGAACCCAGGACCAACAACCCAGGGATGGCACCACTCACAGTGGTCTCTGCCCTCCCCCATCAATCACTAATTAAGAAAATGCTCTACAAATCCACCTATAACCCTGTTTTATGGAGACACTTCCTTAATTGAAGTTCCCTCCTCTCAGATGGCATTTACTTGTGTCAATTTGACATAAAACTATCCAGCACACCCAGAACAGACTGTATTTCTTAGAGCCTTGAGGGTGTGGTCAAGTGACTAGGTTCTAGAAGCAAATGAGTCCTAAGTCCAAGTCTCATGGAGTTTTTAAAGGTGCTTTTAAAAGAAGGCCATCTCCCTGCAGGCTGGAACATAGAAAATATGACTGGAGCTACAGCATTCTTGCTGGGCTATGAAACAACTGTGGGAATAACAACCTGTGAGAAACAATGGTCCCCTCTTTATAATAAGGGCACTGAAGACGCAGAGTAGCAAAAGCTAAACAGCTGATTTTTTTAATCTTGTAATGCCAAGGATCAGCTTGAGAAAAGCAAAAAATGCTGGCACACCAATTTGGCACACGACAATGGTTTTTATATTCTTAATTGCATTTCCCTGCTTCCAGATTCCTCAATGGTTGGAGTCTTCAGAGAGGTAAAAACTTACTGCTTATCTAACATTGTCCCTACCTACCCCACACTCCCCCATCTTCCTGGGGGTCAAGATTCCTTCTGTTTGTAATGTGTGCATTCAATCACATAGCAAACTGTGATTTATTTTTTAACTATAAGATAAAAAAAGTGTTCAGGTAAACAGGTGCCAGCCACTGACTAGGGAAGAAGACAGGGGCCAAGTGCCTTGTGCTAATCTGTGATTCATTGATGAGCTCTAAATGTACCTCATACTGAAACAGACCATAACGATCCACTTATACAAGGAGTCTTTGCCAGTAAAGCATCAACACAGAGAGGGTTGGGCCTGAGGAAGGGTTTGCCAGCCTTAGGCTGGGTTCCTCTAGACTTTTATAAATGTGAGGGAGAAGTAAAGATTTAACTAGGGTTGTTGCCTTGGTTTTCCTTCAAGTTGTTACTAAGCCTTGAGGTCATTGGGAATGCTGGGGTAAAGGCCCACAGCCCTCTGGAACTTGTCTTTGCAGCCCAAATAGATGTAGAAAATCCTTTTAATTGTCCTGGTAACTCTGATTTGTAGCTTCCCTCAGCCCCACGGCCTCTGCTTATCCCACTATAAATACCTTTCTGCCTGGTCTCTTGGTCCCTTTCCATATACTGCCTCCAACCACGGGGATTCCTGGAGATTCTGGTGGTCCGATCTCCCAAGCCTGACACCTGTAGGTCTGCCCCGTTTCCTTTCACCTGTGTCCTGTTTTTTCTGGCTCTTAAATATGCTTTTGCCTCTGCCTTCCTGCCCCTCCTCAGGCAGCCTCTATCACCTTGGTGGTCCACTACCCTGGAGAATCCATCTTCTCATCATTCCATGATCAAAAGGGGCAGGAGCAAAGCTCAATAACAGGTGTGTACAACTTTTCACCATTTGCCATGTGAAGTGGTTGCCCACAGAACACATTCTGGAGAACCGTGGAATCAGGTTACAACGAACTACAAAATAAATCTCATAATGTTTTAAGTAAGTTGTCAATTTTGTAAACTTTTGGCTACATCCCTAGCTATCTCCAATCACATGTACCCTGCAAGGTGCAGGTTAGACTTGCTTGAAATGCTGTAGGGATTAGCAGATGATTCTCAAGGATGTGGCTTTTGGCTCTAAACCACTAAGGCATTTAGCTCATGTGGTATTCACTATCTGGGAAAAAAAAAAAGATTCAGTTGGAGAACTAAAAAAAAAAAACTTAAGAAGGATTTACCTACGTGTCATCTTTTTCATTAATATTCAATCAACTAAAATAGTTCATTACAACTGAAGCTCTGACTGCAGCAGTCTTGAGGCATAAAATGGTCCCATGGCAAACAAATGGCCCATTACCCTCACGAACCCAGAGCCTTGGGGAGAAAGAAAGAACTACCCCCAGCAGTTAGAGAGGCTCCCTCCCCACAGGGCAGTTTGGGAAGTTTTGGGAGAGGGTTCAGGGGGCCTCAGGGTCACCAGGTTATGAGTCATCAATGCTGATGCAGCTGGCCCTGTGATATTCCAGGGCAGGCCCACCAGATCCATAACACACTGTCATATCCCAAGGAAGTGGGTAGAGTATACGGTGCTGTACCCCCTTTCCCTCCTACTCCCTTCCTCTATCCCAAGTAGGATGGGGCAGTGGATGCCATCCTAGGGGTGTGTATGTGTCACAGCTCCCTACAGCCCCTGGGGTATCGTATGAAGATGATCAGGAGGCTGTAGTCACCCCTAAGCTGACCAGGCACACCTGGATCTGCTTACACCTACCCACATGTTGCTGTGCATGCCTAGTGGCCTATGAGTTCATTTGTACCACACACTTGTGCTTCAGCAAACAGAGGTCTTAAGCAGCTGTACATGATCTGATAACAGAGATTGAGGGATGTCTGTCTGCTTCTTCACTATGGTGGTGTTTGTCTAAATACCATGTACATAGTTTCAACGTGAGTGGACCAAGCTTAAACTCTCTGAAGATCACAGGCTTTTCAAGTCACTTGGCTTTAAAGAGACAGTAGGAGGGCATAACCGTCAGATACTGAGTAAGGTATCTGGGTGTTTGGGAAAGGATGCTTGAACCCTATTCTGTGATAACATGGGGTTCTCTGTCTTCTCAGAACTCCTGTGCAGTTAGAGCTGAAGGGCAGATATTTCACTTTATTGGTGAGTTTTTTAAAAAAACATCATTCTCTCTCTCTCTCTCTCTCTCTCTCTCTCTCTCTCTCTCTC
>NW_021605262.1:4631048-4643110 GCF_004785775.1 Grammomys surdaster | reverse complement strand
CTCTCTCTCTCTCTCTCTCTCTCTCTCTCTCTCTCTCTCTCTCTCCTGCCTTCCCTTCTCTCTCCCCATGGCCTCAATCCTTGGGACCAGTGAACTCGCCAGAAAGCAGCTTCCCAATAAACCCGCCTTTAATATAATGTAAAAAAAAATCATCCCAACTAAAAATGCATCGATGACCAGGAATAGACCATGTGTTTTGGCAGGTGCTCTTCCAGTTGAAACAAGTGTTTGCTTGCACACTCTGGGCTGTGCCAAGCGTCTTTGAGTACACTGGAATGCTCAGCTATGCTTTAGACAAACATTCCCTGAGGCAATCTGTGGTTCCCAATCACTTTCCTTCACTGTGTTCAGAATGGATGGATCAGCTCAGACACCCTTTGGGAACCCACTGTTATTTCCAAAGCTGGGATGCTGGGAACATTCACAGCTCACCTTATCACCTGAATGTCACTCTATACTAGGGTCAGATCACACACAGCAAAACCATTGCCTTTTGGCCTCAGTCCCTGGATATTTCAGTGGCCACTCTTCTCTGCCTTCCCATCCCTCTCTGTTACAGGGCAAGTGGAACTTCCGCCTGGGGCTTTCTTAAAGTGAGTGCTGGTGTCCAGAACAGAGCTGGCACATCATATCCTATGCTTCCTGTCTGTCTGCCTTCCAGAGTAAATAGTCTTCTCAAGAACAAGTGAGAGGTTTACCAGTGGCAAGAGTGACCACTGAATTCTCTAATAGTGGGACCTGTGCTTAGGAGGCTATGGAACCAGCCATACTTTCTTCAGTGTTACATGGTGAACGGCAGCTTTGGGGCTTTGGGAAAAGCTGGGTCTTACTAGCTATTACCCAAATTCCCCATGAGAAACAAGCACTGTACATTTGGTATTCCTTCATCAGACACTAGGTTTGCCTTTTCCTAATACAATTCTGTCTTAATTGCATGTGGCCTAGGCAGGGTGAGACTAGGAGAGGGGGATTGTCTATGCAGTTACTGAGGAAACCCTCATTCCTGGGGGGTATAGGCTTTTCAGGTGCATTCTTTTGAGGGAGGAGCACCCACGCTTTTGTAAGTAATGCTTACCTCTGCTCAGTAAGGAAGCCTAATAAACTTACTGGATCCCCAGAATGAACTTTGGCAGAATTATGCTTCAGTTTGTCATTAGGACCTAAAGAGGAGGGCTGGGCATCGCTTGCATCTCCCCCTGGAAAAGAATTTCAGCAATAAACATATTTTCCTGTATCAGGTAACTGCCCTGGGGTCAGGCTCAGGACAGAGGGCACTTGTAGTGGGGAAGAAGGCTTCTTGGCTGACTGGATCAGTGTGTTCTTGAAACCCTGGGTAGTATCTCCTGCAAGAGTGAGGCCTCAGCCCTGGGCTAACTGTCCTCCAAATATCCTGGGGCAGTATTGTAGGAGACAGTTAACTCTTTAAGGTCTGAGGCCCACTGGGAGGACTCTAAGTTGTTGGGATGTCTCCTTGAGAGAACAGTAGGGCCTCAGCTACTTCCTTTTACCCTGATTTGTTTCCTGATCTCAAAGTCAGGATTTTCATGGCGAGTGCATTATTGACAGAAACAGAGACTGACAAGTCTGTGGAGTGTCACCATGTCAGAGTTTATAACATGTCTGTGGCATGTCACCATGTCTGACTTTATATATAACATGTCTGTAGTATATCACCATGTCAGAGTTTATAATGTCTGTGGCATGTCACTATGTCATAGTTTATAACATGTCTGTGATGTGTCACCATGTCCGAGTTTATAACATGAATGTGGCTTGTCACCATGTCAGAGTTTTATAATATGTCTGTGGCATGTCACCATGCTAGAATTTATTGAATAACAACGAATTCACACGGTGCAGTAATTTTAAGGGCAGAAATTTTCCATAATCCCATATATCATGATAATTTTGAGGAGGCAAACATAGCTACTGCTGCTGGTCCTCCTCCTCTTCCTCTTCTTCCTCCTCCTCCCCCTTCTTCTCCTCTTCTTCTTCTTCCTCCTCCTCATCCTCCCTTTCCTTCTCCCTCTCCTTCTTCTTTATTTATCTATTGTACACCAGAAGAGGGAATTAAATCCCATTACAGATGGTTCTGAGCAACCATGTGGATGATGGGAATTGAACTCAGGACATCTAGAAGAGCAACTGGTGCTCTGAACTCACCAGCACCAGGAATGAGGTCCCAGCAGCCCCAGATCCTAAACTACTTATGCCAGGAGAATATTAAAAATGGCAGTCAAAATTGATTCCTAACACTTAAATCTTCATTTTGCCTCTTGCACAGCTAACTTTCGGGTTAGATGGGAAAGGGTCTGCCCTTCCTCTGGTTGAGACTCTTATTGTTGGAAAGGGGATTTGAAATGCTCTTGGCTTTGAATTACAATTTGTAATCAGCAAAGGTTCTCACATCACCTTCTGGGGGCTCTTACATCATTGACTTGACTTAAGAGCTCTGCAAAGGCCTTCCAATTTAGAACACCCTCTATTCATCTTGCTGGAAAGTGTGATGATAAAGCATTCTCCTCACTAAAGATTCCAGGAGTCTCCCCAGGCTTGTGGCCTTCACAAAGCAAGTTCCCCTTCCCCAAGTCTTCCAGCATTTACTCCAGGACATAGGAGGTCTGGTGCTACTCCAGCCTGGTGGTGACACTCTCTCCTTCAGACAGCTCTAGAGCCTATGCTAACCTGCCTTCTAGACCCTGTAGAATTCAAGAAGAACAGCCCATATTGAGCTATATGCTGCTTTCAGTGAGAAATTAGGACCTGGATGTAGGACTCAAAGACTGAGGCAGGTGGTACAAAGGTTATGTCAGGTGTCAACCCGCAGAACAGCATACCTCCCATGACAATGTGGATACAGTGTTGCTCCAGACACTTCCCCAAGCCATGAACACTAACAAACCCTCATTGTGTGAGCCTGTGGAAACAGGCTATGTCCTAGATTTCTTCCATCCAAGTGTGAGGACCCCATAGGTCAACTCAGGTATGAACTCTGGTACCGTACAGTGTAGATCACCTTAGGGCAGAGCAGCTGTGTGATGGTGGTGATGGGGGCTATTTCTGCCCCACGAGGCTGGTTATTTCCTCATTCTGCATGATTACGAAGTCCACACCTGAGCTGCAATCAGAACTATGTATTAGCTGGGTGGTGGTGGCGCACGCCTTTAATCCCAGCACTTGGGAGGCAGAGGCAGGCGGATTTCTGAGTTCGAGGCCAGCCTGGTTTACAGAGTGAGTTCCAGGACAGCCAGGACTACACATAGAAACCCTGTCTCGAAAAACCAAAAAGAAGAAGAAGAAGAAGAAGAAGAAGAAGAAGAAGAAGAACCATGTATTGCTTCTAGCCTCCCCTGTCCCCTTGTTTCTACTCTGAATTTTCCCTCTTCCTCTTCTGCCATACCCTGCCTTTCCCTTTCCCCTTTCCTGATATTTCTTGGGCTAGTTCTTATTGGTGGGCACCTCCTATTGGTAAGAAAAGGTCTGGTTAGGGACAATGGGACTTGAGGCTGGATTGGGGTATGTGTCAGCTGAAAGATATTAAGAAAATTTACAAGCATTTAAGACCTTGAATATCCTAGCTGGTAGAGCATCCAACTTTTACTCTGGGAGTCCAGGGTTCATGTCCCTGTTTGCTTACTTGTTGGAGAGAGATGGATAGATACAAGATATCTGTGTTTATGAATGAAATTCTCAAAAAAGGGGAGGGGCTTTACAAATATTTAATGAAGCAGGGGCTTCATTTTCTAATATCAGCTTTTCCAATCCCACATTGTACTTGACTATCAAACTGCTGTTCTAATACAACCATCTACAGCAACATTTTCACAGTCTGTGTGGACTATAGCTCATGGACAAGCTTTCTCCTTTCAGAACAAAGCTAATGGGATTTGGCATCTCGATATGGCCTGGGTGTCTGGCAGTGTCAGCACCTCCATGACAGGCAGGCTTTCATGTGTTTGATAATGTCAGCAAAGGCTTATTTCTAACTAACGCTTGGCACTGAATTTCTTAGCTAAAAAGCTTTTTGGAAGAGTGGGATTTTATCTTAATGACTCCATTCAGCTCCGTGTGTGTGTGTGTGTGTGTGTGTGTGTGTGTGTGTGTGAGAGAGAGAGAGAGAGAGAGAGAGAGAGAGAGAGAGAGAGAGAGGCAAGCCTTAAGTTCTCATTTATTATCTTAGATTTCAGTTATAATCTGAATGTAATCTCTAAGCAGGCAACCTCAATAAAGACAGCCTGATGTCAGAGTTATTCCGGAAAATCAGACTTCATTCAAGAAGTTGGAACTTCATGAACAGCTGCCTTGCTTTCCCACCACGGCTGGGCAATGATGCGGCCCCAACAGCACACACAGATCCTTCTATCCCCGGCTGGGCACCCGCCAAACCTCTCGCCTATGGAGCAAAATCACTCAGAGCCAGAGCCAGCTCTGCTCTGGAAATCTCACTACAACAAAAGCCCTCTGTCCCTGGCCTGACCAGTGTCAGACAGGGAGATTCCTGTCTCCTCCATGGCCTGTGGGTGCCTGGGGAGAAAGTGCTTTAATTAGGTCAGTCTGCTGGGCAGTTTGCACTCTACTTTTAGATCAGCAGGTCAAGGGGATACCCCTGAATCTGTGGATCTGAAATTTGCTGTACCCTAACAAACTTCTTTGGCTATTCAAGACACCCCTTTTCCTTTACCCCTGAAGTGTGTGTGCCCAGCCAGTTCTCTTTCTCAAGCAAATATTGGCTCAAGTCACACCCCCTCGGCCACTGAGGCTAGAGCGGGCCCCCACCACTCCCAAGTCGGACATGAATGCTCCATCTGTGGAAGTGTCCTTTGCAGTTCCAAACCCTGTTTTATTTGGCTATGAACCTGAGCTGTTTGGACGGTTCCCTGGCAAGAAAGCCAGTGAAGACTGCAATGAGATTTCTTGATGCCCACAGCAGTGGTGTGGGGGGAGGGGTCCAATAAGGCTCTGGCTGACCTGAAGGCTGAGTCTATTGGACCCAATAGGCTGTTTGTTGGCCACCTTTTTACCCCATTGCTGCTCTTAGAGCAAGACAGTCAACTGTGCAACATGGGATATGAGGGAGATTTGCACCTGAGGCGGATAGAGCGTTCTCCATGCAGGGCTACACCAGTCTGTACTTGAAGTAGGGTAGGGCTGGAGGTTTCAGATAACTGGAGCTGGTGAGCGTTGGATTCGTGGTAGTTTTGTTTAGATAATTCTGTATTTGGGCGGAGATATCTGCTGTCCCACTGATAGGGCAACGCGGGGTGGGACCTTTTTTCCCCTGGGGCCTCTGACCTGTATAGAACTGTGGGGCAAGTGGAACATGCCATTAGACAGGAGAACTGGTGGTTAGGTGAGCAGGCTAAAACCCCGGGGGAATCTCAAAACCGAGAAAGGCAGACGTGGAACCAGCTCCCTATCATACTACCTGATCTGGAACACTAACCATGACACCCCACTGAGAGGACCATGAAAATCTGTCAGGTAGCATAAAAACCTGGAGTTCTCCATGCGAATGAGGTATCTAGATAAACCCCCAAGTGTTTAGCCAATGAGCATCTCTTCCTGGGTATTCCTTCCTATCTTGGTTTACCCTAAGTAAGATGTATGCATTTACATCCATCAAATTAAACAGTTTGGGCAAACAAGGACCATCTCCTTCATCACAGATCACCACCAGGATTGGAGAGGGGCGTTGTAAAGAGCCACGCCTAAATCTGCCAGAGGAGGCCTTCTCCTAGCACTCACTGGGAACCAAACTGGATTCTACCACCCCTCACACACCTGGGCTCAGCCTTCCTCTTTCTGCCTGGCATGCAGTTGCCCTAATGAGAAACATGGACCTTCAGAAACTTGTTTTCCAACTCCCAATGGTCTGTACCCCAGTGGCATCTGGATATACAGGAGATTGGGAACCACAGGATCCTCTTCAGACTCTGCTGTTTCTCACCTATAGAAACACAGACTGGGACCCCTATTATGGACCGTATTCTGTCTCCTTTGAGCAGCTTGTGGGCATCGAGGCAGACACAGCCCAGCATAGAACAGGAAGTTCCTGGTCAAGGGGAGCGTCGCTTGAGGAAATGCAAAGCCTTCTTGTCAGCCTGCTAGGCTTCACCTGGGCTTCACATTTGGGAATCAGTATGGGAAGGTGGCAGGCATGTCCCTCACTCCCTTCTGGAACATAATCATCAAGTGATCTTGGCTCAGGTCTTTGAACATAGGCCAAGCTGGGGGTGAAACTAGCAGGTCAGCTGGAAACTCCCTCATCCTGTCGGCCCTGAGCCTTTGTATCAAAGCATAGCTTTCAGGACCAGTGTATATGATCTGGTAAATGACTGGTCTTGAAGACACGGGGCTAGTGCAGCTATGAGTCTTGTAGAAGACAATCCTGGGCCTCGGGAAATTGTAAGACATATGTGCACATCCAAGGTCATTTCCTGGTGCAGTAGAATCTCTTATGGTTTCAGATATACTTATGGATAGATAGATTTGTGTGTGTGGTGTATATGTGTATGCTGAGTATGTGCAAATGTGTGCACCCAGGTGTGTATGCATCAATATTAGGCTTCACCTGGGCTTCACATTTGGGAATGAGTTATGGGAAGGAGGTGGTGGGTGTATGTCAGTTGCTTATGTTTTGGAAGCTGGCCTTTGACTGAACCTGGAACTCACTGGTTAATCTAGACTGGCTGGCCAGCACGCTTTGGATGGGCCTGCCTTTATACATTACACTCCAAGCTGGGGTCACCATCATTCGCAGCTTTTATGTGAGTACTGGGCACCTAAACTCAGGTTCTCAGGATTGTACATCAGCACTTTAATGACCCAGCCATTTCTCCAGCCAATATGGATGGATTTTAATTAGACACTGGTACTCTGCTGGAGGGGCATGTCTGAGTAAGGTCATGGAGGTAGGATGGGGTGCATCTGAACAAGGTCAACAGTGCAAGGTGTGCATGCAAATAGAAGTTCTCCAGGTCCAACTGTGAATGCTGCATGTGTAGATACCCAGGGCCAGGGAACTTATTTCGATGTGATCACTATGCCAGGTCCTTGGTAAACATCTCAGGCTCCCACATCCCAGGGACTTCCCTGTATCTGTAGTGATTTGGTTTTCTGACCCAAAGTGGGTGAATTTTAGCCATTGTTCTTAAGGTCACAGGCAAAAGACACAATTAAAAGGACAGTGAGAGCAGGAAGAGAATGATCTGAAAAGCTGGTGTCTGCCAGCTCCCTCCCCTCCACACGTCTCTTGGGTAGTGGGTATGAGACACCATTATATTATATTATATTATATTATATATTAAGATGCCCCACTTAGAATACAACATGAAAATGGACTTCTCTATTGAAAGGAGGATCATTCACTCCTACACTAATGATGCCTTAATTTTAAAGTTATGTTGTTTTTGTTCTCTCATTTTGGTTGCTGGTGCTGGGGAATGAATGAACCCAGGGCCTCAAGCACACCAGGTTGGTGCTCTTCCACTGAGTCACCCAGTCACATTTTTCTTTTAATCATGCTGTGTTCACATGCCTTCCCCGATGTGTTTGGGGAAGCTGTATGGAACCTGTAGTCTGCCTTCTGCATTCTCTATGTTAAAGGTAAGGGAGAAACACTCTGGGATCCCCATAGCAGAGGATAGCTTCATTATAATGCTCAGTACTTTATGGGTGACTGAAGGGGTTCTGAGCTGTTCAGTAGGTGATCATGCCTATCTCCAGAGGATGTGGGGTTGGTGGTGGTGTGGGAGCTGGGCAGGCTGGGCCCATGTGAGGTGGTTGCCTGGGAACTTGTAGCCGCCTAGAGGCCATGAGTCAAATGGGTTCACCTGAAAAGAGGGCTGGGAACAAAAAGGGGACGGAGAGCGAGAAAAGATGAAGCCAAGACAAAGTTCTCTGATCAAGGCTCAATGCTTTAATGTTAAGCTTTCAATTTAAAGGGAAAGACCCCACCCGAACCCTTCCTAGTTTCAGAGTTGAGTGGGATAATCTGTTCTTGGTCATGGCTCACGGCCAGAGATGTCTCAAGGCAAGCCCAGGGGCAGTTCTTCTTTCAAGTTCCTGTAGCAGGATGTACCTGCAGCCAAGGTGGGTGACTCCACCTAGGTGTCTATTGACATGCAGCCAAGGTGGCTAGTTCCATCTAGGTCCTATTATTTGGTCTGTTGTGCTAAACAAGGTCTCTCAGGCCTGCTCATGGCTGGGGAAGGGCACAGGAACTGTATTTGATTTGGTGTCTGTCTAGTGCACCACATCTCACAGGGTATGTGTCTACACTGGGTGCTCAAGGGCTGTATGTTAGCCTGAGATCTGGGAAGTCATTGAGACTCAGTTTTTCTGGAACTCTCCTGAGTGTTGTGGACAAAAGGTGACACTCTTCTCTTTATCCTTTGTCAACACCAGAGGCTTTCAGAAACACTTTCAGCCTTCCTAAGATCTCATAATGCTAAGTAAACTTCTTTGGTTCTTGGTTTCCTCATAGTTGCTCAATTCAGGAGTTGTTTGTTCAAAAGAGCTGTCCAAAGCTTTGTAGGTGTGTGTGTGTGTGTGTGTGTGTGTGTGTGTGTGTGTGTGTGTGTAAAGCTCGGTGGGTCTACATCACATCAGAGCCACAGTGTCTGTTCCTCAATCAGCAACTTTACCTGATCTTTTCTTTTGTTGAGGTAATGAAGTAAAATACAAGCCCATCTCATGGATAGACGATCTGGCTGAGGTCTGGGTGAGTGTTATGGCCTTAAGGATCCATGTTCTGCAGGATGCATCAGATCAACCATCCTTTCCCTTTTATAGAGAAGAGGCTCTAGGTGGACTTTGCACTGCCCCAAGGATCTATGACTGGAAATTGACACAATCCCTGACCTCTATGGCCCCCTCCCTGTCCCAGCCTCAACTTCCTGCCCTTATCAGGCCTTGGAGTCATGCATTTCCAGGACAGCCTTTGGGACGACAACAGTGTTTCTGGCCAAAAATCCCCAACAGGATGTCTCCATCTGCGGACATAACTGGGGTGGGACATGACTGAGTCTGAGGCACACAGGACCATTCGTCCTCCGTCATTGTCTGCATTGATGCTGAACATCTGCTGTCCCCATGTCCGGTAGCCAGACAGATGCTCTGCTCCTCTGTCCTCATCCTTTGAGTTTCCTTAGAACATTTAAAAGAAGCTGCTCAGACTAGAGCCGTTCTGATGGAGGCTTCCTTAAGACAGTCTGTGCTGAGGCTGGAGGATAATGAGCAACCAACAGATACAGTAACGGGAAGACTGAGCAGCAGAGCTGTGCATTGACAGTGAACAAGGGAGTGGAGGAAGGGAATGAAGTAGAGGAAAAAGAATGGCAAAGTGTTGTTAAACTTTTGTGACTGTAGAACCTTTGTAACAGACAGTTCTTCAGCAGATGCTGTTTGGAACTATCGGCCCCAACCCTGAGCCTGTGGGACATATGGAGCGAGGAATAGGAAAGCTGATGTCCTTGTATTTCTCCTCCCCTAATCTGCTCTGCTTAGTGTGTCCTTCATCAGCTAAAAGAGTTCCTTTTTTTGTTGAAAACCTGGTTCAACTCTAAGCCGTGGCATTCCAGAAGCCTGCTTGGCTCTGAGCTCTCTAATGTTTCTAGAAAACCTGCCCTTGGGCAGCATGAACTCAGAAATTGCCAGCCCTGGAGACACTTGGCTCCTCTGTGCAGTCATGAGACCACTGCACATTTCTAAACTGGTATTTCCATGTCGTGTGGATTGTTGGTGATTCCAAGAAGCTGACCTTCCTTGTGAGTATGGGCCTGTGACTGGAGCTCTCTGTGGTTTAACCTGGGCTGACGCAATCTAGTGTTTGTATCTGCTTATACCTAGCCACCATCATTGGGATCTACAGGGTAATTGGACAGAGGTCCTAGAAACACAGAGCTTCCAGGTCAATCAATAGTAACTCCTCACTGTTCTCTGGCTTCAGGGAAGGTTTGAAGCCTTTTAAATAAAGTCCAGCTTCCTCAGAGTGCTATCATGCCATTCAAAGCATGGCTGGCTTGGAAAATCTCTTTCTTCTTGTACGGATGATGGCTCATTCACAGTCACATGCATATGCTATGCACACATATATACTTACTGGCACAGAAAGTCAAAAACATACATATGCATACATACCAATATAAGCCTAGAGCGCACAACCAACTCAGGCACATGCTCACACATTCCTGGGACCGCAGTAGGTAACAGATGTTTGCCTCGGGCAGCACCGAGAAGATCTGAACAACATATCAAGGAAGTCTGTCCAGGGAGTGTCCAATGAGGCTAAAAGTGCACCTCTCTATCTTGTTTACTCTCTCAGATTAGCTATGCCTGGAGTCCTTCAATGACATTGGCCAATATGGAAGTGGCTCCAAAGAAATATAAGCACTTGACACCAGGATTGTAACTCAGTGGTAGAGTGCTTCCCCAGAACTGAAAATAAAACAAAATAAAAACAATAAATAGACACGCTCACTGGTGTCATAATACACCCAGAACTAATACAAACCCCTTCACAAAAGTGGAATCACCAGGAAGAAACACGGTTTAGGAGTCAGCCCCTTAAACTATGTATATTTATACCTTGTTCAAGAAATGAATCTGCAAAATAAAAGTCCCATATTGTTGTGAGTTTAAACACAAAATTCAGAGTTCTTAGGCTAAATTTATTTCTTGTGTCTTCATCCATTTCAGATGTCCCTTGGCTCTGACAAGGCCTGAGATACTTCATCTGTGTAGAGGTGGACTTGTAAAAAAGATCTACCAGGCTGCCTCCCTTGCAAGCCACCCAGTTCGAGTCCTGGTCTCACATGCTGTGAGCCAGGGTCAGTCTCTAAGGAGACCAGCTGTAAATATCCAAGACTCAGAGTACTCATGGTTTCATGAGAAGTAGCCTTCTTAGCTGGGCCCTGGATCAATACCCTAATAGCCCTGTGCCTCTGTGGCCCAGGACTCCAGCAGTATTCATTGGTGGGGTGGTTATGGAGAATACCCTGGCTGAGGATTGCTCAGGGTCATCAGCTCAGTAGGATGTGTCTCTGAGGTCCGGAAGATCAGACTCTACTGGGACTCACTGGTCCTGCTCTGTATTCTCCTACCATCATGAATGTCTTTGGGTTGTACCAGGCATGAACCAAAAATAAGGTGATTAAAACATCAGCTGACACTGGTTTCTCTGTCAGCAGTCAAAGCTGAAGACCTCTATGGCTTGGATAGAATCAGTCCCAGACCCTGTCCCAGTCTCTGACAATTATCACAGTCCTCAGTGTGTTCTTTGGATTGTGAACACATCATTCTGATCTTAGTTTCCAACTTCACATGGTCCTCTCCCTACCTCTCCTTCCCTGTCTCTCCTTCTCCCTCCCTCTCTCTCTGCCCCCTATGTGATGACACTAACCTCCATTACTGGATTCAGGAGATGTCAATCCAGTCTGTGCCTCATTGAATGCCCACTATGTAATCCTCAGAGTCCTCTCCCACACCTTCCTACATGCATGCTTTTGTGACTCCTCCCAGGAATGCCTTTGCTTTCTTCCTGGAAATTCTGCATCTTCCTTTAGATTCCTCTGTAAGAGTTCCCTTTCTGAGCATCCTCCTTGACCTTCACACTCACCCCAGCTCCCATGGTCATAGTCATTCCTGTGACAACAAGTTTAGGGCTTTTCTGTACTATGAAATTTCAGCAGAATAAGAACATGGCCAACATTTGTTTACTGTCTGTAGAGAGTACATGCTAGGACTGGCAAGACAGCTCAGTAGATAAAGTGCTTGTCTCACAAGCACAAGGACCTGGGTTTGTGCCACAGAATCCATTAAAACCTGAGTATGGAAGTATGCTATTACAATCCCAGGCTTGCTGGTCAGCCTACCTAGCCTAACCAGCATGTTAGGCCAGCGAGAGATGCTGTCACAGGTCTCAAGAAAACAAGGTGGATGGTTTCTGAGAATGACACTTGAGGTTAACCTCTGGCCTTCACCTGTACACACACACACACACACACACACACACACAGAGAGAGAGAGAGAGAGAGAGAGAGAGAGAGAGAGAGAGAGAGAGA